>NC_050449.1:3411973-3474473 GCF_903995425.1 Onychomys torridus | reverse complement strand
GCAAGATCTAGGACAGGTACCAAAACTACACAGAGAAACTCTGTCTCAAAAAACAAAAAACAAAAAACAAAACACAAAAAAATCAGTGACCTTCTTAAGACATCACAGTAGTGTCAAGTAGATAAGAAACACACAGGCGTCAGCTTCCCAGGAATCTCTTCTGACAGAACTCTGGTTCTTGCCTGGTCTAAATCTCTAGGATTCCAGAGAAAGGAGAGAGAGAGAGAGAGAGAGAGAGAGAGAGAGAGAGAGAGACCCCTGTTGTCCTAAGTCTGCTCAAAGTTTCTGCCTTCAAGGAGCTTGCAGTCCACGAGCAAAGATCTGGATCATTAATGAATAATAAAATTAACAAAATGTGAAAAGAGGACAGTATTTAAAACCCAGGGATGCAGACTAATCAGGACAGACACTGTAGCATGAGGAAACGGAATTCTATGTGTAGCAGCACTGTCAGTCAGGGACCAGTCATGGGCTGTACAGGAAAGAGCCAGACAGGCAAAGAAAGTGGTAACCCTGTTCTCCCTGGGACCCACTGCCCACAGGGAGGCCAATCAAACAAGGATGGAGCAAAGAGGGGGGAGGGGACTGGATTGTCATCTCATCCTTAAAGCATCAGGGACAAGATTCCTTTCTCATTGGATGTGATTGCATAGGTTTGAGCTCTTTGCTGAGAGATGGCAGTCCTGAGCAGAGGAGTCAATCCACCTTCTGCATATTTAAGAGGACCACCTTGGCTGCTGGAGAAACAGACTGAAGAGACAGGTTAGCTAGAGGCAGAGAAGAGATCATGGCTGAGCCTACATGGCAGTGGAAGTTGTGACAAGGCACTGGATTTAACCATAACAACATTCTGATGGACAAGGGTTTGAACAGAGGTATCCTGTGTGGGTTATTAAAGGAAAATCTCAGTGCCTCCCTATGAATTATTGGTCAGGGGCTCCAAAGTCCCAAAACACAATGGACTATTGTCTTTGCTCTTGGTTGGCCATAACTAGATGGTAAGACACTGTTGTTGAGGACCACATGAGAACAGAAGTGGGCAGAGTGCTGGAGAGGTCTCCTGAGGTCCACAGTGATGCATCCTCTGTAGACTGCTGGCAATGGTCGAGAGAAAGCCTGATCTGACCTAGTCTGGTGATCAGATGGCCAAACACCCTGACAGTTGGGCTGGAACTCTCATCCAGTGACTGATGGAAGTGGATGCAGAGATCCTCAGCCAGGCCCCAGGTGGAGCTCCATGGGTCCAGTTGTTGAGAAGGAGGAGGGACTGTGGGAGTGTGAATTGTTGAGCCCAGGATTAGAAAAAGCACAGGGACGAAAGGCCAGATGAACGGATGCACATGAATTATGAACCAAGGGCTGTGGAGCCCCCACCTGGATCAGGCCCTCTGGATAAGTGATACAATAGAATAGCTTGAACTGTTGGGGAGGCATCCAGGCTGTGGGACCAGGATCTGTCCTTAGTGCATGAGCTGTCTGTTTGGAACCTGGGGCTTACACAGGGACACTTTGCTCAGCCTGGAAGGAAGGGTCTGGACCTGCCTGTACTGAATCCACCAGGTTTAAATTAATAACCAGGGGAGTCTTGGCCTTGGAGGAGATGGGAATGGAGGGGAGGGGATGAGGGGAAGCTGGGGGGGGGGGGGGAGGACAGGGGAACCCATGGCTGATGTGTAAAATTAAAACACAAATATAATTAAAAAAGGGGGGGAGACACTGTTGTTGAAAACACCACATGTTTTGATTGCAGGACACAGAGAAGTCAGTCTTTATCTCTCAGGAAATGTTCTCCTTGCTAGCAAGCTTTCCTGGTGTTGGAAGGTGCTATGCAGGCTGCTGGTATAGAAATGACATTGATCATCTTATCCAGCACTGAGCCCTGCCAGGCAAGATTGGTACAATAGTGGCAAAACAGGTTAGAGAAGTAACCAGTCCCTCTCTTGACTGGATATGAGGTAGGAGGGAATTCATACCTGGAAAACATGGTTAAAACCAATGGATGGCTAGGGTAAATGGCCAGGTTATCAAACTCCTTTCTAAATATTTTTGCTTATACTCACAAATTTGTAATGTTTCCAGCCTTGGGCAGAAAAGCATCCTATTGCAGAGAGTAGTAGTTAATGAAGGATCTAGAACAAGTTAATATGAGTGCCAAGGTGTGGTTGGGGCATCTATGTCAATATCTCTCTCAAGATTCAGGGAACATTTCAGAAGAGACAGTAAAAAGAGAAGACCTGAAGGTTGAGGAAGAGTGTCATGTAGACAAATTTCTAAACAGTCTTATTAAATAAACACAGAGCCAAATACAGGGGTTATAGCCAAAGATCAGAGAAATAGCGAATAGCCACAGGCTAGCCTCAGCTTACCACCACACTGTTGCTTCCTCAGAGAGAGAGAGCTTCTTGCTGTCTAACCTGTGCTTTTATTGCCTTCCTGTTCTGCTTTCTCATTGGCTCTAAGCCCAGCCATATCACTTCCTCATCACTGCCTGTCTATACAGACCTCCAGGTCTCTATGGTTGGTACTGGGATTAAAGGCATGTGTCACCAGCTTTGGCTATGTCCTTGAACACACAGGGACTCTGCCTGCCATGTGTTCAGATTAAGGGCATGTGCTACCACTGCCTGACTTCTGTTTATGGCTCTCTTTGACCTCTGATCTCCAGGCAAACTTCATTTATTAAAATACAAATACATTTCAGCACAAATAAAATATCACCACAGTGTCATGAAAGTCTGGCATCTGGACATAACCTGCCTGTTACAGTAGCTGTGGTCATGTGCAGGAGATCACCAGAAGACCCAGACAGTTAAAAATTCAAGCATGTATGGGAGAGTGGCTCCCAATGCACCCCTCCACCTTCTCTAGTTGAGGATCCAATGGCAGCTGATGGCTGTTGAGGGAGAGAGATACTTTTCTTCAGGAAGAAGGGTGGCCATTGGTAGGTCACCCTTGCCCCAGTGGATTCTCCCATACTCCTGAACATATGGGCAGCACTAACTGAACTTTAAGTGTTATGAAAACAATACCAATAAAACACCAGACTTCCATTGCTGTGGATATCGCTCTGTATAAATAAAGTGCTGTTTGGCCAGTGGCCAGGCAGGAAGTATAGGCGGGACAAGAGAGAAGAGAATTCTGGGAAGTGGAAGGCTGGGGGAGGAGAAACTGCCAGCCGCCGCCATGACAAGCAACATGTAAAAGCACTGGTAAACCACAAGCCATGTGGCAAAGTATAGATTAATAGAAATGGGTTAACTTAAGATAAAAGAAGTAGTTAACAAAAAGCCTGCCATGGCCATATAGTTTGTAAGCAATATAAGTTTCTGTGTGTTTACTTGGTTGGGTCTGAGTGTCTATGGGCCTGGCGGGTGAGAGAGATTTGTCCTGACTCTGGGCCAGGTAGGAAAACTCTAACTACACTTCCCTTCTTCTTGGAAGAGAGATAAGGGATGTGTTGAGGGACTGGTGAGCTGGAGGGAGGAAGTAGGAGATGGATATGACCAAGGTACATTGCGTACGTGCATGAAATTTTCAATAAAAATATTTTACAAAACTTGCTGGTGAACTGGCTACAGGAGAATCAAAACACAAAGCATTAGCCAGTGTTTTCAAATAGCTAGTCGAAAGACATTATCATTTACTGAGTTGGGGTGATTAGGGGAAAAAGACGTTCTTCCATAAAGCTCGTGTTGAGTGTAATATGTATTCCCATCTTTGTACAGGGCAGCAGAGTGTCCTAGTTTGAAGCACATGTTCTGGAGCCCAGAGCCCCATCTAAGTCCCCTCCAGAGGAATGGAACCAATAGAGCAAATGCATATGAAAAGGCTACTTATTTGATTGACTCACACTGGAGAGAGTCAGAATCCAGTAGCTACTCAGTTCATGAGGCCAAATGCCACAGGAGCTCCACATGGTGCTGAAGGACCTCTGTAGAGTGGTTAGTCTTCAGTTAATTTTAGAAACCTGATAAAGCTGGCTTCTGATATCAGCAAAAAAGTGTATCATTGTCATCCTCATCATCACCATCATCATCACCATTATCAGCAGCAACAGTTGCATCGAACTTGCCAGTGACAGCAAATGTAAGTAGACCAAAGCAAAAGTTTCCCTTTTCCAACTCCTTTTCTCTGGGCTGCAACAAGAAGATGCAAATCTAGGCTGGGTCTTCAAACTTCAGATAACCTGGTCATGGAAGTCCCTCATGGGTATGACCAGCAGCTTGCCTTTGGGTTGAATCCAGATGCAGCTGACAGCTGAGAATAACCATTAAGCTTTCTTTTTGTAGTTCTGGGACCGAGCTAATGCTCTCATGCATGTGCGGCAAGCACATTCTCTTTGCCTCCAGCTCCACCTCAGTTAACCTGTAGTCTACAGTCTTTTTTATGCTTTTGCCAATGCTAGATATTTCTTATTAATGGAAAATGCAACATTTGACTCTTAAATGTTTTCAAGATCTATCTATATTACAGTATGCAGCAAAATGATAATAATTTATATACGTTAGTAATATTCCATTGTGTCCATTGGGCGCACACCATCAATGCCAGCAGCAGCCTAGCCCATTTAGTTCTGTTGGATCTGTACCTAGGAGGAGACTTATTGAGTCAGATCGTCAGTCTGTATTTAAGTTTTTGACAAACCGCCAAACTGTTTTCCAAAGCAAACTTGTCAACTTGGCATTTCCTAATCCTTCCTCCACACACTGTAATTTTCCAGATATCTTAGTGGCTTTTCCTTGAATGTCACTAATGATTAATGATGCTGACTATTATTTTATGTGTGTTTAAAAATTAAGTCCCCTGCCTATTCTATATTGGGCTGCTTGCCTTCTTGATGTTAAACTGTAGGAGTTCTTTACATATTCTGAACACTAATGAAATGGCATTTTGTTTAGTTATAAATGTTTATTTAATTCCATTTGGTGGAGCCACGACTGCAGCCCTGTGCTCCTTTGGCTACTGATTTCATGAGAAAGCTATTTCCATCTCTCCATCTCTTGTTGTACTTCTTGGATATAAATGCCTCTGGAGAGATGCTCAGTAGTCAAGAGTGCTTTCTCATCTTTCAGAGGTCCCACATTCAACCCCAGTACTCAAGACAGGCAGTTTACAACTGCCTGTAACTTCAGTTTCATGAAATCTGATATTGTATTCTGTCCTCTGCAGATACCCACATACATGTGGCATACAGGTACACACACATAAAAAATTAAAATAAATCTAAATTAAAACAATAAAATGAATCTCTTGGCTGGATATAGTGACATACACTATAATCCCAGTGGTTGGAAGGCTGAGTAGGAGGATTAGGAGTTCAAGGTTACCCTGGGCTATATAGGGAGTTTCAGGCCAGTCTAGGTTTCTTAGAGAGATTCTGTTTCAAATATAAATTAATTAATTAGTAGTGTTGTACAGATACCATTAGTCTGATGGGGAGCTTATTTGTTGCAGAACCTTTTTATTGCAGAACTTAATCCACTTACATTTCAAATAATTGCTGATAAAAACATCTATCATTGATGTTTGTTTTCTCTGTGCTTCAAAGCTTTGGTGGCCAATGTAAATGAATTTATAAGGCAAAAAGGAGACAAGAAAATAAATAAAAAGCTTGCAAATTGCTCCAAATAGAAGTTACTGTTTATCTTTCAAGTATGACAGAACTGTCTTTAATCTTAAAGTAAAACTCCTTAAGAAAGATGCTCTGGGATGAGCTGAAGAGACTGGGTGTCTCAGCCCTGTGGCTCACTGTCTCGGAACTCACTGTACACAGGAGAAAAGCTGGGAGTGAACAAATAACTTCCACCAACATGACTGAACAGCGTTGATCCGTGTCATTTTCAGTGTGCCATTTTAAAAAGCAGACGTAAGCAGGTGTGAGCCTGACATTTTTCCATTTTGATGGAGGTTTGCACTGTAGCTACATGCATTAGCCAGGCTCCTGAGACATTTTGTTTTCTTTCTTTTTTATTTTGTTGTTCATATTGTTTTTATGTTAATCATCTTTTTATGTATGTCTAAAAAATTAAGTGCCCTGCCCATTCTATAATGGGCTGCCTTTCTTCTTGCTTCTCTTCACATATTTGGGACAATATTAAAATGGCATTTTTTCCTGTTATTAATGTTTAGCTGCATTCCACTTTGGCGGAGCTACAACTTCAGCTACTCTGATGCTTCCTTGGTTACTGTTTTGTTGAGACTAGGTCTCACAGAAGTTCACAGGCTAGCCTTGAACTTCTGATCCTCCTCAGCACAGGGATAACAGGAGTGCCCCACAATGCCTTGTTTATATGGAGCTGGAGATGAAAGTCTGGGCTTTGTGCAGCCAGGCAAGCACTCAACCGAGTGACCCCACCCAGCCGACTTTCAGATAAGCCTCCAACACAGGACTTTCTTTGTGTCTTAGTTGTCTAGACACCAGAACTTTGAGGAGGATTAAAGAGTCTTTGGTACTGTAGTATTCCTGAGTTTTCCAAAGGCTTTTCCTAAGATCACTCAGCAATACTGAGAATGGAAATGCCTTGTTGTTTTTAAGATCCCAGGATAAAATGAGCCACAGGCCTGCTTCTCCTGATGCTCAATCTTCCTCTGCATAGAATAGAAATACTGAAAACAACAGAGACATCAGATCCCAGCCTTCACAGGTCTATGACTCTGGCTTTCTGTGGTAGAACTGTGGTGTACAAATTTGTCTTTGAAAGAAGCAATGGCCATTTCTTTTTTCTTAAAAAGCAAAAAAGGAAGACATAAAAACAACCAAAACTACTACAACAACAAAAGACAGTGAGAAAATTGACATATTGTCTGAAGTCATAATAAAGAGGAAGAAGGTGTCTAGGACAATGTCCCAAGTCTTCAGTCATTGCTCACTTCTGCCTGCCAAGCCTTCTCGATCTTCACTATACATTACAATCAACTGAAGGTTTTTAAAACATCCTAACTTCAGGTTGTCATCAGAACAATTAAGTCAGAATATTTAATTCTACTTAAAGGGGAAACAAGAAGATTTCTGTATATTTGAAATTCCTAGACAAGGGGTTAGGGATTTGGCTCAGTGGTATAGCACTCACCAAGAAAGCCCAAGACCCTGGGATTTGTCCCCAACACTGAAAACAACTCCTCAGGAGAGTCTTAAGCATGGACAAGATAGAAAACATTGCAAGGAAGAAAGAGAAAGTCATAGAAAGGCAATTTTTATCTGCCTGAAGTCTCATGTTGTTTTCCCATCACACAGAATAGCCAGATATGGGAAGAGAAGTCACGTTATTGCTATGCTTTCATTTTGGGGGACATTTCAAAAGCATTAGGGTCAGATAGAAAGTGAGAATTTTTTGTTTTGTTTTTGATTTTGTTTTTTTTTTTTTTTTTGGCCTTGAAAATGTTAGCAGAATTTGAGAAAATAAACACTGCATAGTCCATATGTTTGGAAACAAGCTGTTTTGCTTTTTTACAGCTTGTCTTCTAAAGAGAATATTTTTAAGAGGCAGAGGTTCAAAAAAAGAGACAAATAATATTAATAAGAAGAATCCCTTGCTCTCTACTTTGAGAATTGCAGGCTTAGAGAGGACTCCACAAGGGATATCTCATTCTTCTCACTTTGTCCACTGTGTCAGGAAGTAACAAAGGGAACTACTGAAGACACCTTTGAACATGGTTAACATAGAGTACTTGTTTGTCTGATTATGAGTTCAGAGCATCAGAATCTTGCTCCCTCTGAAGATCAGAACTGTAAAGCGTAGCACATGTCCCCCAACACACATACACATGTACACATGCTCCGTATCTGGGAACCCTTGTTTTTCTTACTTGATAAACCTAAAATGTCAGATCCAGGTATTAAAAACTTGAACGGGGACTCAAAATATCATCAGTGGCAGGGTATGTTAATAATGAACATATTTTGAAAAGGAAAGCTCAAAATTGGAGCCTAAAGGTGAGATGAACTTGGGTGTGGTAGTCTGAATAAGGATGACCCCATAGGCTCATATATATGAATACTTGCTCTCAGTTGGTGGAACTGTTTGGGAAGAATTAGGAGGTGTAGCCTTGTTGGAGATGTGTCACTAAGTGTCAGATCCCCAGCTATTTCTAGTTAGTTCTTTCTGCCCCACAATTTGTGAATCAAGATGTGAGCTCTCAGCAACACTATCATAGACTCACCCTCTGAAGCTGCCTTGCCTTGGTGATGGTGTGTTATCACAGCAATAGAAACATACTAAGACAGCAGGTATTGAAATGAACATATGAATAAACACAAGCACAGCATTTTCCTAACGAGGCCCTGGTTTGTGGTTATTTCCTACTATTTGATTTATTTCTTCCAAGAGGGAGAAGGGAGGCTCATAAGACTCAGGAGACTCATGCAATGTCCACAACATAGGAAGCTAGTGTAACATAGACTATTCATAGGACCTCTCCCCAGGTTTATGGAGGAAGTCCATTGCTGGGGAGGAGACTTGGGCGGCGTTACCTGAAAGCTGGACAGGAAGTCACAGGGACACAGCTTCCATGAGTGTCGGCTCTGGTAACAGGAAGCATTTTGGTGATGCACATGCTTGTGAGTCATCCATGTTTCTGGAAGTTTCTCTAGTACACTCACTTGTCCACCAAGCTACACTATGGCAGAATCATTTCTCTGCTCTGCCTCTCCTGTTCTCTGCTTGGGATGAATAGACATCTCCTCCTGTCTCCCCAGGAAACATTCTGTCACAGACCCATTCTGATTCTTAAGATTCCTCATATTTTTTCTTGGAAAAAGCAAACATTGTAAAGAAATCTTGTTTCCTTTAAACACAATGTGAGTAAGTAGAGAACAGAGTGCTGGCCAGGGCAGGGATATATTTTTTCCTTGTCAGTGAAATCAAATGGCTGTTGAATATTTATTCTCAGCTTGAACTACACACAGGAAAACAGTGTGGTCATACTGGAAGAGTATGCCACCCACGCAGTGCTGGTGAAGGTGGAGCTAGCCAAGAGCTTCCAGCATTGGCTCCACTTTCCCACAGAAGTTGCCTAGATAGGTTGTTACAGTCTCTTGGGTCTTCCATTTCTAGTTTGTAGATGTCACACTGTAAAACCCAAAGGGAGTTCTAAGTGCCTTACAAGCATTTCTAAGTTTTTCCTTCCTTGTTTCTTTCCTTCTTTCCTTCTTTCCTTCCTTCCTTCCTTCCTTTCTTCCTTCCTCCCTCTTTTTCTCCCTCCCCCTCTCCCTTTCTTTCTTTCTCCTTCCCTCTCCCTCCCTCTCTATCCCTCTTTCTTTCTTTCTTTCTTTCTTTCTTTCTTTCTTTCTTTCTTTCTTTCTTTCTTTCTTTCTTTCTGGGTTTTTGGGGACAGGGTTTCTCTTTGTAATAGCCCTGGCTGTCCTGGAACTTGCTTTGTAGACCAGGCTAGTTTTGAACTCACAGAGATCTACTTACCTCTGCCTCCAGAGTGCTTGGATTAAAGGAGTGCACCCCCATGCCTAGCTTTTTATTTCTTTTTAAAAGATTTTACTTTAGTTGTAAATTATGTGTGTATCTGCATGTGGGCATGTGTGCCTATGAATGCAGGTAACAAGAGTCCACTAGAAAGTGCCAGATCCCCTGAAGCTGGAGTCTCAGACAATGAGCCATGCAGTGTTGATACCGGGGACCAAGCTTGATTCCTTTGTGAAAATAGTTATGGGGTTAACTCTGACCCATCTCTCCAGCTCAAGTTTTCTATTTTTTAAGCTCCTTGTATTACTGTGCAAACAGGACCTTGGAAATGGAATACAACCCGTAGGAGAATCATCTCTCCTATACATGAAGCCCGTGCATTCCATTGGGCTTCAGATTCAAGAAGCAAAGGAGATCTTTACCAAAGTCAGAGTCCAAGTTGCCTCATAAGGAAATGAGTAAGGAATAAAGAGGGAGTATGAGGGCAAGAGGAAGAGAATCAATAGTTGGTTGGACCTTCTTGTACCTATATCCAAGATATAGTGCATAAGTCATTATATGTTTCTCATCAAATGAAGAAACACAGGTTTAAATAGGGTAGGTGGCCTCTAGTTTGACTACATTCTTCTAGCAATGGAAAACCTACAATTATGCCATGCTTTTTTGGGTTCCAGATTTCCTTCTTTTGCACAATGATACTCTCATATTCCACAGAAAAATTAAAACAAGTAAAACAAATATGCAGAATTAAAAGCAGTATGCATTCACACCTACCTTGAAGCCCCTTTATATGGGATTTGAAATGAACAGTCATGACAAATGTTAAAAGCCACTGGCAGATGAGTACACCGTTCCCTCCTGCCACCACAGCCTGCCATAACATGTTTGCACTGCCACTGCCTGAAGCCTTTCCCTGGATGTTGGAGGAGTCCACTGCTGTATCCTCAATGACTCTGTCCTGTATCCTCAATGTTCAAGGTAGCTCTGTGCACAGAGTGGGTGGGTGTAGGAACTGAAAGTACAGAAAATTCAAGCATTCCAAGGGAAGAGAGATAAGTCCCAAGCATTAGAACAGCTAGATTAAAAACATCTAAGCCGGGCTGTGGTGGCACACGCCTTTAATCCCAGCACTTGGGAGGCAGAGGCAGGTGGATCTCTGTGAGTTCGAGGCCAGCCTGGTTTACTGAGTGAGTTCCAGGAAAGGCTCAAAACTACATAGAGAAACCTGGTCTTGAAAAACAAAAAACAAACAAACAAACAAACAAAACATCTAAAATATCACTAATTTAAAAGTGAGCTATGACTCTATGAGAACTATATTTTTACATTAAAATAGTAATTTATATAAGATCACTAATTAAAGATTTAAAAAATACATGTGTAGCATATATCCTCTTCTTTATTACTCTGTGGAAAAAAAAGTATTCTCATTTTTATCTGAAATGTGTGCACAAAGCTAGGCAACTTGCCCATATTCACACTACTAATAAGCTGAAGCCTGGGAATTCTAACCCAAGTCAGTTTCCAGATTAGTGTTGTACATGTGCTCTTTGAATGACATATGAAGCCAGTGTGTTGAAGCTAAACTGCCAACCTAATAACTAATTAACCTTTAATGGTTTTATATTTAAACTGTTATTCAGTATGAATGTGGTCAGGGTGTTGTATGCAACATGATTTCTCAATAAAACACTTCCGCATATCTTGAAAAATCTTCCTATGCCAGCATATATCCTATTCATGTTTTAACAGCCATGTGTTTTTGGGTTGTGCTGATGTATTGAATGCATTGTACCATGGTGCATGCCTGAGTAGTTTCTAGTTTTTGTTATTACACATTGTGATGGTTAACATTGATGGTCAACTTGATAGGATCTAGAATCATGTGGAGACTCTGATCAGGCCTGTGAAGGATTATCTAGATTAGGTCAATGAACTGGGAAAACCCCTCCCTGAATGTGGGCAGTGCCATTCTGTGGGCTGAGGTCTTAGACCGGATACACAGGAGGAGGTTAGCTGAGCACAAGCATGCTCACTACTTTCTGACTATAGAAACAATGTGATTAGCTGTCTCATGATCCTGCTGCTATTATTTCACTGCCAGAATGATTTCTTTGATATTGTTCTATTGTTGTGAAGAGACATAATAACCAAGGCAATTCTTATAAAAGAAACAATTAATTAGGAGCTTATTTACAGCTTTCCATTATTGTCATGGTGGGAAGCATGGTGGTGTGCAGGCAGAAATGGTGCTGGAGAGGTAAATGAGAGTTCTACATATAGATTGACAGGCAGCAGGAGAGAGAGTGACACTGGACCTGGCTTGAGCTTTTGAAACTCCAAAGCCCACCCCCCAGTAACACATTTTCTCCAACAATGCTACTGCTGTTCCAACAAGGCCATACCTAATCCTTATGGTCCTTTCAAACAATTCCACTTCCTGGTGACCAAGCATTCAAATATATGTACCTATGGAAGTCATTCTCGGCACCACAATTGTGTCCTCTGCACTATGAGATAAGATAATCCATTTCTTCCTTCAGTTGCTTCAGTTGCTTTGGTCAGGTATTTTGACTCAGCTATATGTAAAGTTCCTAATACACAATGTTATAGGATCTTTTGGGGTCTGACTTTGGCATAGTTTGGTATTATCTGTATCTAGTATATTTTTAGCAGAATGACTGAGTCAGACTACTGGAAAACACTGATTGGTATAGCACAATGACCTTCAAAAGAATTAGTCTGCATATTTACCAAACAATGGCATATGATGGTACTTTGTTATTGTTTAGGCATTTAATAATGCTGTTAGAGACAGCCTTCACACAGCTCCTCTGACTCCCTCTTGTTTCAGTGAGAAAGCATTTTGTCTGCTCAATTCCCAATGCAGCATTTTGGCTCCCATTGAGCTTGAAAAATGCATGTCTTCTGGCTTAGCCATCGCTGATTCCAAGTTGCTTTAATAATTAATATTAGATCTCACCCCTGCCAAGCTGACAGACAGGTGCCTCTGTCTCTCCTCTTGCTTTTTAATTGGCACCTTGTGAGCTGCAAACTGCACAGTGCAAATGAGTTAAATACCAGGTCTGGCTGACATTTCCTTGTTGACAAAAACCCAGCAAGCTCATCCTAAGGAATGTTTCAGGTACAGCTGCAAAAATGGTTCTGACTGAAGGAGCCTAAAAGTTCCCATGATGCACCCTGCCCCTGATGCCTCTGTAACTGCATAGTCATGGGGTTAAAATGTAGGCAAAACTAGGAGGCAGAGATTCTCACTTGAGAAGTCTCAAGTGTAACAAGTCAGGTGTAGTCAGCCCCCAAGACTAAGAGCAAACAGTTATAGAAGTCAAGCCTGCAAAGAACAGCAAACATTAATCTAATATTAGTTGTTTGGATCCATTTTGCCACTGTCTACAAGCAGAGTTGGGAGATGACTGCAAACCTGGGGAATTGTGACAATCATATGTCAATAATGCAATAGCAGAAGATGACAGAGTACTAAAGGCATAGGAAAGAAAGCATTTCAGAGGCATGTGTACTCGTCAGGATGTGTGTGCACCCATTACACTAAAGTTCTCAGTCTTATGCCTCAAGAATCAGGTAGATGCTTAGAAAATAAAAGTTTAGAATTTGAGTGCACATTTGAATGAATTTTCTAAATCAGTTTGAATGCCATTATCCTTCGACTTTCTCTCCAAATATTGTATTTGTTATTGTTTTGAATAAACACGGCTTTTCAAAAATTGTAAACATAAAATTTCATAAAAATGTAAATCTCAATCAGGCACATAGGGTAATGACAACTGTCTAAAATAAGACCCACTATAAATAAAGTATTTGAAGAATAAATATTTTAGTAAAGCTACTTAGTATACCATATAGGTGTTTATTTCCCATACAAAAGAAGGAAAAGTGACTGAATGCAATTTGTACCCTAAAATTATAGAAGAGAAGCCAGGAGCTGAGGATAGAGCCCAATTATTAGCATGCCTCTTTAGAATGCTCAGTTCCTTTGGTTCCAGCCCCAGTGTTGAATATTTGGGTATAGTGATGCAAGCCTGTTATCTCAGCACTCTGGAGATAGATGCAAGAATATCAGAAGTTCAAAGTCATCCTTGGCATTTAGGAAGTTGGTTGAGGCCTGCGTTGGCCACAGGAGCCCCTGCTGCAAAAAACAAAACCATCTGTTCCACTCTACAAACCAGCCAGCCAACTAAACAACCATAGGAGCTGCCAGGTAGATGAGTTATTTCCAGTAGAAAACTCCTACAGAGCTCATCAGCTGAGGAATCCACTTTCCTTCTACAGGACATAGGGTATGTGTTTTCTCAGGCTTCATGTCACCCAAGGTCTAAGTTTGGCTGTGCTAATAAAGGCTCTTGACCCTTTCTGTTCTCAGTATTATTTTCTCCAGTGTGCTATCAGGTGGCTGCAGAGATACCTGTCACCTTGTGCTGAGGATCAAGGCTAAAGGAGCAGTCACAATTGGAAATGTGTAGCATGACACTTTTAAGCATTTTTCTCAGAAATGGTATGAAGTATCTGTCCCATTCCCAAGTGGCCATACATTTGAGCCCAAATTCAGTGAAGTGACTATTATCTCCACTGAGGCACAATGGCCACTGTACCAAAAAGGCAGAGGTTAAAGTCACCATTCCAAATACAAAACCTCCAGTTAATGTTGAACTTCATTAACAAGTATATAACTTTCCAGTATAAGTATGTCCCTGATATTGCACGGATCATAATTATAATAAAATAGAAACAAATGTCCTTTTTGTTTTCTAAATCTGGTGTTCTATGATCCTTGAAGTAACAAATAATTTTTTAGAGAGAAGGAACGGTGAACTGTTGGGTAAAACACACTTGATTCACTGCACATACGTATTCCTAAACTTTTGTGTCACACGGGTAAGCAGTCTGACCTCTTGGTGCTTCCTGCTCTATGAATTTCCCACGTTGAATATAGTCTAATTTAATCTAATCTCATCTAGTCTAATATAATGTTATTTGACTTCACATTTATGCTGAAATGATGGTTACCCCCAGGCCAGACCCAAGAACTCAGCTCCTTACAGTATTCAAATTGATTCTTACCTGGGTCTGCTAACAGACTGGCTACTTGTGGACTCCTGGAAATATACCATATTCTTTCTTCTAGAGTGACTGATTGCTGACCTGTTCTAGCTCCACCTGAAAGCCCTTTGGCTCTGTTACCATACCACTGTTTGTGAGTGCTCAGTATGCCAAAGGGGTCTGGGTCCCAGTGTCTTCAAAGCCACAAAATCATCAAGCTAGCATAGTGTGAAGGCTCACAAAGGTTTCCTAGTGAGATCTGAGCTTGCTTCACCCAGCAGGGCTGCATTAGAAGATTGCTTGACCATGTGCGTGGTTACCAGGTGATTGGAAGGGTCTGCACTTGGCTGTGCTAGGGGGAGGTCTTTTGCTCCACCCCTTGGCACTCCTATAAACAGCCCTTTAGAAGAGACAGAAGGGGCTGGTGGAAAAGGATCCAGGCCCTCTTGAGGCTATCTTGTGTTTCTATCTGTTTCTCTCCCCTCTACTCTTCTATCCATATTTCTTATCCCTCTTTCCTCAACAGTACCTTCAGGTAAAATGTGGGAGCCAGTCTCCCAGCTGGACTCCCACAGCATAGGATTTATAGGCTTGGCTTTCTGTTACTGCAGCAGGGCAGAGAAAGCTCTTGTGGCTTTTATCCTATGTTGGTTTTTGCTCAGTTCCATGCCTTTAAGCCAGTGGGAATAACAGTCTACAGGACACTTTGTATAGGTCTGTTTGTACATGTACAATGGTGTTCTTGCTCTGCCCATGACCCACACCCTAGAAAGATAAATTGCTACCTGCTTCATTGTCCTTGTAACTTTGACCCATGTTTGTCTTTCCCATGCTCCCCTTTACTTCCAGGAGTTCAAACACATTGATTCATTTTCCTGGGATGTTTCATTCCACCTACTAGCTTGTGCCAGGCATTGTTTTTGAGTATGCAAGAGTGACTTTCTTTATTATGGTTGAGTCTACAATACTGATTTTCTTGTTCTACAATGAGGAGCATCAGTGATGAGAAGTAACCTAAGGGTGATCTACAGTGTACTCTTCTGGTTGCCTTCCATGATCCAGTTCTGAGAAACGTGACTCAGGGGAGTTTTGCTTGAAACAGTGGAAAAAGGTCCCTTTCCTCTTACAATGTGAATGCCTTTCCATCTCTCTAACAGGGATAGATGCTCTGGGTACCACCCTGCTCCCATGAAAGGAGCCAGAGACAGAACACTGTGGTTATGGAGCAGAGAAGTCAACAACAATTTGTGTCTTGGATAATATCAACCTGAGGCTGACCTGTAGCTGGAATTTTCTCCAGTCCCACCCAGGCCTGCAGTCGCTCTGACCCAGATAAACACACCAAGGCTTATATTAATTAAACTATATGGCCTAATGTCTCAGGCTTCTTGCTAGCTAGATCTTACATCTTAAATTAAATTCTTATTTATGTTTAGCCACATGGTTTAGTACCTTTTCCCAGTTCTGCCTTCGCATTTTGCTTTCTCCATGTCTGGCTGGTGACTCCTGACTCAGCCTTCCTGTTCCCAGAATTCTCCTCTCTCTTTGTTCTGCCTATACTTCCTGCCTGGCTACTATCAATCAGCACTTTATTTATTAATCAATCAGAGCAACACATTCACAGCATACAGAGCAATATCCACAGCACTGACCCTACCTCCAGAGTGACCTGTTGCCTAACAAACTTACCTGTTGAAGCTAGTTTTGGTTTTCTGTGTCTTGTGGCTAAAAGTCACTGAACACCACCCCATCCCTGCTTCTTCTCCTGATATCTAGGTTTGAGGTGAGATGCAATTCCCTTGGGTTTGTTCACTGGGGCCTAGGTTGGGTGGCATACACTCCTGTTCTCACTGTTCTTAAAATATGCCACCAGTGTCTGTGTAGTGTTCTAATCAATGGCTAGAATATAATTTTAAAAGGGAAAAAAGTACTTTTGCCCTCACTGTTAGGACATCATGCTTAAAAGAGCAGCTATAAAGTAGATGCTTGCTGGGGTTTGCTGGAAGGCACATGTCTTACTCTGGAGTGTGCCAATCTTGTGTCTCACCACCAAGGCTCAGCCTACTGAGTTCCTGCTCTGCTTGGTGATGGTAGAGTGGCTTGCTGTCTTAATCTAATCCACTCTCATGTCTGGCTCCCATTCTCAGCCATGCCTCTTATCCTGCACCATACCCAGCTGGCCAGCCTGATGACCTCTGTGGTTTGCTTATTTTAGCTTCTAACAACCCTATGACTTCTGGTCAGATTAACACCCTCATTCTGTTTCCTGGTCTACTTTAACTTTTTACACACCCTTTCTCCAGCTCTGCATAAAGGGGTCAAGGCAACTGCCCTGATTCTCACTTCTGAGATACGTGGAAAAATGTAAAGTAACAAAATTCACATGGATATTCAGTAACTCCAATCAAATGGATGGGCAATGAAAGAATAGGCTCAGCCAAACTCACAGTCTAGATCCCCAGGCTTCTTTGAACATTTTCTCAAGGAATAGTGCTTTTTGTTCATGTGACCCAGATGACAACAGGAAGACAAATTTAGAAACATAAAGACAAAGTCAAGGGTTGTCCTGGGCTCTTTCTCTTACACTTGGAAATGAAAAGGCTTCTGTTCTGTGACAGGCTGTCAGATGATCTTATGTGATACAAGTAGTGTGGAGAAAACAGGTGCTCATCATTTATCATGAACTCATTCTAGGACAGTTCTCAGAACCATGTTCTGGGAAAAAAAACATCCACTGACCTCCATGATGACATTTACTAGAGGACACCCTGTGTTAACAATTTCTTCAAAGCTTGGAGATAAGTCAGAAGTCATGCTCATAGCTTTACTTTTAGGGGGAAAACTCGAGTAAATTTTGTTGTTTGGAGGTGTCATTGAGTCATCCAGGTGCTGGCATCAAATTCATAATCCACTCTCATAAGTGCCAGGGTTATAGGTATGCACCACCATGTCTGGATGAAAGTTTTCCTGTAAGATATATTCATTTAGACCACTAATACTCCATACCTTCTGACCAAGACTTCCTGTGCACCAAAGCTTAACTTTAAGTAAAATATTCATATGTGTATGCCCAAGCATATATACTCACATTGTTCAGCTATGTGTCACTATGTCAAACACTCAAGAGCAATGACTTATAAGGAGTTTCTAGCTGTTCGCATCAATGAAGAAGTGGTCCCATTACTTTCAGACCTTCAAAAATGGTGCCAACCATGTTGTGGAGACAAATTGTTTACTTGGGCAGCAAATGAGACTGAGAAGAAGAGATCTGAGTCCCACAACTTATTTTGACAACATGACTGGAAAACCTCTGACAACACCTGACATGTGGCTCTGAACAGCAACACCTTGAGGTACAAATCTTTAACATAGCCTCTTGGGGATGGGACATTATCAAACTGTAGCAGCATTTTAAACTTATACTTATTAGATATATTACATATATTAGTTCAAACATACATGGGACTATAAGAAATTCTACAGTGAATCTTCATGTCAATCATCCAACTTCGACAGCTGACAAAGCAGATGTCTTATTTCACTAACCTACCCCCAAACTGTTTTCTAATTATTTCAATCACTGACTAAAAAGCTTTACAACAGAGGGACCATATGTGTATGTCAACCATGTTTTACCTGTGCATGTGTTTGGAGGGAGTCTGGTGAAAGATTCACCTCAACTCCCCTCCCCATATCTTTCCCTAAACCCACCCCTTCAAAGCCTGCCAAACACAGATCCTCCCCCAGAGAGGCTCAAGACCACTCCCACAGGGTATACAAGCAGCATCCCTGAAAACAGACACATGGTTCTTTCAGTCTGTCATTGCAGGGCCAGGGAATCACCCAGGAGCACTTTGTCCATGAAACCTGGGCTTTCTAGTTCTGTCTGATTCGGTTTGCTGCATTGGTGGAGAGGCCTTTGGGAGGCTTAAAACTTACCAGTATGGAATGAATCAATAAATCAATCAATTCATATTTATTGAACACTAATTTGATATAGATATAATAGGACAAAAGGGTAGATTAAAGAACTTACTTCTAAAGAGCAACAACTTGTTTAAAATGTTTTACATTGGTTTAGACTTTAGTCTATTGATACAAACTTAAAGTTAATTTTGTTATACTGTGTGTATATTTCTACTCGTGTTTAAGGTATTATGTTTGTATAGCTCATTTTAAATTGTAATGGATAATTAAAAATAGATTAATAATTAGTCATCTGTGATAATCATACTCGTAGCCATGTTAGTTAAGTCTTCTAGGTATACACAGAGATATTTCAGATAGACAGGTAATCTTCAAATACTTTAAAGACCTACAGAATATGGCATTTAAAATACTTTTAAAATTTAGACTTCCTGGACAGTGAGACATGTCTGCTCCTGGCAGCACCAATTTACTTCAGAGAGGAGGATGGGCATTAAAGACACTTCATATGGAGTTTATCTTCACCTTGGCAAAAATAGCCATTTGGGCAAGAAACTGTTCTTGCCTGGACTGCTTGATCGACTGGACATGCAGGACCCATAGAAAGGTGACCACTAAACTTTGCTTGACAAAATGGTCCTTCAGGTTCCTGCTTCATAGAGGAAACTGCCAGACATTCTACAGGACACTGAGAGAAGTGACCAAGAGACTCTAGCCCTGTGGGCTGAAGACAAATGCCCGAACTTTACAAAGGAACATTAGATGACTGTCCAGGCTGCCAGCTGTCTCTGTCTACCCTGCAAGACTCCCAAAAGTTGCTTGCATCCTTCTCCCGGTTCTCAGGTAATATTATATCCTTCTGAGGCCTTTGATGTGGTTGAAGACTAGATAGTTATAATTGTCTCAATTATGATAAAAGATAAGTTAGATATAAAACCTTAGACTCACAAATATAAGATAGATAGGATATCTTCTTTAATATTATAACTGTAATTCTTGCTTGATAATTGTTTTGTTATATGTAATTGTACTATGTAAAAGTTAAAACCTTCCTTAAAAAAAAAAAAAAGAAAAGGGGAAGTGCTGTGGATATTGCTCTATGTAAATAAAGTTCTGATCAGCCAGTGGCCAGACAGGAAGTATAGGTGGGACAAGAGAAAAGAGAATTCTGGAAAGTAGAAGGCTGGAGAGAGACACTGCCAGCCACCGCCATGAAAAACAATGTGTAAAGACACTGGTAAGCCACACGCCATGTGGCAAAGTATAGATTAACAAAAATAGGTTAATTTAAGATAAAAGAAGTAGATAACAAGCAGCCTGCCACGGCCATACAGTTTATAAGCAATATAAGTTTCTGTATGCTTTCTTGGTTGGGTCTGAGCGACTGTGGGACTGGCAGGTAAGAGAGATTTGTTCTGACTGGGCCAGGCAGGAAAACTCTAACTACACTAATTTTATACCTGTATTGTTCTAGCTACAATAAAGTATTTTAAAAACTCCAATTTTTTTTTGAGAAACTAGGACCCATGGTGGCAATAATTTTTAAACAGCTATGTGGAGACCTAGTCCAAATGCTATAAAGTTCATAATTCCAAACTTATGACTTGATGAAACTTAATGAAGTCACAGAGGTACATACACATTAGTGGTAGCCATTCTTCACATTTAAATTTGTGTTGCCCATAATGACTATAAATAGTGCCTGGAAAATTGTGTATTCAATAAACACTTGTTGAATAAGTAAATGAAAAAAATTATACCTTCAGGGATCTTTTCCTATAATGAATTAGATGAAATATTCATATACAAAGAGAAAATTAGATACCTTTTAATATCTTTTAATATTTTAATTGAATTAGAATATCAATGCCTATTCAATATGTACCAGGTAGAATTGTTATTGTAACTTTAAGCTAACTAAAAATTTCTTATAGCTTAAAAAATAATAGCTTTGTAATCTGTTATTACTGGACACATTCAGACCTTCAGTAACTATGTAGGGAATACAAGTATTATTTAACTTTTCAAGAATTCTTATCTGGACAAAAACTGAGGAAAGCAGGATATACATCTACAACACCTAGTCTGCAATTCTTTTGTGACTTGAGAAGCTAAGAGAGACTATCCACCTCACAACGGCGGTTCTAGAATCTGTCAGTGACTCTCCTCCTTGCAGTGACAAAATTCCCACTAGACCAAGTTTCAGGGGTAAATGAGGGTTTGTTCTGGCTCATGGTTTGAGGGGACACTCATCAAGGGCTCAACACAGTAGCTGGAATGAAAGGTTACATCCTACCCACTGTCAGGAAACAGACACTCAGCTCACTTGCTTCTCCTTTTTATTTAATGTGGGACTTTAGCCAATGGGATGGAACCATGCCCATACAGGGTGGGTTTTCCTACTTCAATTAATGTTCTGAAAATACCTTCATAAATATAGCCAGGACTATGTTTCTGTGGTAATTTCAGATCCTGTCAAGTTAAGAATGAAAATTAACTGCATAGATTCTTAGTGACTATAGGACCATCCTTCTAGGAAAAGATGTCATTTGAAATTCATGGTTGGGACACCAGAATTCTGGGTCAGACTTAGAACAAGAGTTCTCAGAATGTAACTTCAACTTTTCAAAGAAATAAAATGTGAGTTCTTGCTTTAGTAACAGAATCAGTATTTTTGTTGTTGCTGAGATTCATGAAGAGGAAGTAATTTTTTTAAAGGGGGAAATTTTAAGGAATCTAAGTTTATGTTAAATTAACTCAATTAAAAAAAACATGTTGATGACTGAAGTAAGACTTCAGCTTATATTTTATTGAACTTTGATATTAAACAGACAAACAAACAAACACCTCTGGTCACCAAGGAACTGGAGGTGCTCTAACTTTGTATTTCTTCCCTTCACTGTAACCTGAATTGCTGTGTAGAAAGCAATTTTATCAAGAAATCAGGGACAGAAAGAAAATGGAAAAAAAAAAAGGAAAAGAAATCACACAATTTTCTTTCTTTCTTTCTTTCTTTTTTTCTTTTTTTTTTTTTTTTTTTTTTTTTTTTTTTTTTTTTGGTTTTTCGAGACAGGGTTTCTCTGTGTAGCTTTGCTCCTCTCCTGGAACTAGCTTTGTAGACCAGGCTGCCCTCGAACTCACAGAGATCCGCCTGCCTCTGCCTCCCGAGTGCTGGGATTAAAGGCGTGCGCCACCAACGCTGGTGCCACACCATTTTCAACAGTAAGTGTAAAGTTAAGTAAGATTAGGGGGCAATAGCCTGACTGCCTGACTCTGCATCCTCTGAGGAGAGCCAAGTTTGGTCTCTTTGCCTCTGCATCCTAACCCCTCAGGATGTTCTCTCCTTGTCATTAGAATGTGCTTTCCTGTGGGCTTGTAGCTTGGTCTGTGGACCGCAGCAAATACTAAGGAGAGGATGTTGCACTTTCCTCGAGGTTTACACATGCCCAAGTGTCTTTTTCCATCAGTGTCTGTTAGTTGTAAACACGCAGGATTATGTCCAAGCCCGAGCCAAGTTTCAGCAAAGAACAGAATCATGGCTGAAGCAGAGCGAGAAAATAACCTTCCTCTGAGTTGGAGAGCTCACTCGGTCTATTTGTGTCACCAACTGTGGCACCAGATGCTCTCAAGAGCCCCGAGACGGCAGCACAAGGAAGCTGTTATGGATGAGTGGGTATTTAGGCTCCTCAATCGCTGGCCATGGGGTAATGTCATCAGACAGGAAAGGCCAAGGTGCCTCGGGAAGTTTTAAATGACACATTTTGAAATTGCTAGGCTGTGAACATTTTTACCCCCTATGAATTTTCTACTAATTGAGTATACTTAATGAGTTGCTATAATCTGGGGACTAGTCATTGTTTTTTCAACCTTAGCTTCTAAAGTCATGCTATATAGTAAAAAGTGGCTATAGAAAATAATGGGACAAAATACTGACTTGGGATTAGATAGACATGAATATGAACTGTGTTTCCATGGAGCTGGAGGGATGGCCTAGTAGTTAAGAGTACTTGTGGCTCTTTCAGAGGCCCAGACTTTAGTTTCCATATCAGGTAGCTCACACCACCTGTAAATCCAGCTCCGTGGGGTTCTGAAACCCTCCTCTGACTTCTGAGGGCATTTATATACATGTGTGTACATACATACATACATACATACATACATACATACATACATACATACATACATACATACATACATACATACATACATACATACATACACACACAGAGAGTACAGAGAGACAGAGAGAGACAGAGAGACAGATCCAGATGCATAAATAAAGACAAAATAAAATATAAAAAATAACCTGTCTCCATAGCCTATTAATTTATAATCTGGCCCTCATGGTTCCTGAGAGTCACCACAAGGTAAGAATGATGGAGGCATGAAGTTCCTGCTTTGCATATAGTTTGCAACAGACAATGCTGTTAGTAAAGCCATTGACTTATTGTCTTTATCACAAATGTGATAGATGGATCTTGTCATATCTTTGTCAGCAGTGAGGTGACACTGATCCATTCACTTCAAATTATTTTATAAAGGTACAGAACAAAGTGAATATGACTTAGTTTCTTACCTGAAAAAAAAATGTAAAATTTCACATGAAATACCAATGTGCTTGGATTTAGTCATGTTAAGAGTAAGAATACAATTAAGGAGAAAGTGTTGCTTTAAACATTTTTTTTTTTATTAAAAGAATGGTTCGTTTTTATATTAAGTACATGGGTGTTTTGCCTGAATGTATTACTATGCTCCATGTTCCTGCAGTGCCTAAAGAGACCAGGAGAGGGCATTGGATGCCCTGGAACTGGAGTTACAGACAGTTGTGAGCTGCCATGTGGGTGCTGGGAACAGTCCACTGGAGGAGCGGCCATTCGTCTTAACTACTGAGTCATCTCTTTAGCCCCACTTGGAACATTTTGAAACACAATAGAATGCTTTTTCGAAAGTTTGTGTCGCCATCACATCTCGTTGCATTTGAAGAACCAGTAATGCTGCAGCAGAGACACTACTGTATCTCCAAGGGTTGGTTCAGAGACACTGAGTCACTCTCCTGAGATCACCCAGGTAGGAAGCAGAAATAGCAGGGCTAGACCCTAGCGAGTCCTCCTGAAAGCACTCCTCTGCTGCTTCTCATCAGCGCCATTGCCCCAGACAGAGCAGAGCAAGGTCCACAGCTGACTCCTCGAATGCTCTTTGACGTTTGTTCAGGAATCAGATAGGTAAATTCAGGTTCAGCATGTCATTCCTTTAGACTGCAGACGTCCATGTCGATACTCAAGGCTTACCTTCACAAGCCCTAAGACTGTTGTTTTAGATCCTGGCATCAGTGAGCCCATCTCACAATTCCATTCAGTCAATTTCCTGGCAAGGTCAAGTTGAACTGAAGGGACCCCATTATGGCAATTTAGCCGCTAGATGCAGTCCAGTGTGGGAACACGGTCCTTTCTGAAGGGAGCTGGCAAGAGCACTAATGAGGCTGGCTAATTCCTCCAGATAAGCTTGCATCAGTATGCTGTGACAGCTGAACAAAGATTCAGAGAAAACAAGGCTTCTTCACAGAGCCAGCAATGATACACACCTCTACAGATGGGCCAGTGCAGCCAGCTAGAAGTCACTTGGCATGTGAAGGAACATGGAGGAGGATTCATAAGAAGCAGCCAAGAAGCCTGGATTACAGCTGCTTCGTCATTCTTCATTCAACCACAGACTAAAGTACAAACCTAAAGTACCTGTGTAATAAACACTGCATGTGTATCATATGCAGGATATGTGCATTTTAAATACAAATATATGCTATACACACATCTCCAGTATATATTACTACTATGAAAAATTTCCATTTTATATTTCTGTGTAGATACATGTATTGTAAATACACATGTACACTCACACATAGATACACACATCACATGCACAGTACATTCTTCAGTTGGGGAAAAATCTGAGAAAGCTGATTTTTCTCATTTTATTCATGAATACACAGCATCCTCAAAAGGCTAGCTTCCTCAGCAGGGGCATTTATAGATGCAGATGTTGCTAGAGATGTTGGGAGTTTCTATGAGCTGATTCACTTAGCAGTTAGCTTGCATGATTTTCAAAACCAGCAAGGTAGAGATGGGTGTAGAGAATTACAGGGGCTAGCAGCTGCAGGGAGAGTGGAAACTGAATGGGGGCTGTGTGTAGTCTTTGTCCCACATTCCACCTAGGCCTGTAGTTTCTGGAAGGGCTTGCATTATCGATGAGTAAGCACAGATTTTCCCAATTCAGCCACACAAAGATCTGGACTGTAGTGATAAAACAACTCATTACTTGCCTCTTTAAAATGTTTCCTGGATTTTACTTCACTTAATTCAGACTACTCATTCTGGCCTTATGACTTAGCTCTGCAATGTAAAGATTATAAACCATAAACATTTCTATCTATTATCCAATTTTATAAAATTACTGACAGGAGAAGGGATGGATTTTCCTAAATGCTGATTTTCCTGGAACACACCCAGGGGATTTTATGTCAGGTAAGTTGTCTTGGAGATATATGTATAGTGTTCTTTACTGTTGCAGCAAAAGTTATTTTTTGGCGGTGGTGGTGTTTTGTTTGTTTGTGTTTTGACAGCTCTGGCTTTCCAGGAACTCACTATGTAAACCAGGCTGGCCTCAAACTCACAGAGATCCACCTGCCTCTGCCTTCTGAGTGTTGGGACTAAAGGTGTGCCCCATCACACCTAGCTTCAGGGTAAATTCTTAAAGGTAGTGATGGCAAGTACCTATGCACACTAATTGGCCCTTGTCATAAATAGTTGATCTCCCGGGGTGATGTTAGGTACACAAAGGGTGGTGAGATGACTCAGTGGGTAAAGGTGCTTGCTGCCAAGTCTGACAGTCTTAGTTCAGTCCTTGGGACCCACATGGTAGAAGGAGAAAACTAACTCCTATAAGTTGTCTTCTGATCTCTATATCGTGGACACATGATGCATGTGTCTACTCACATGCATATCCCACAAATAAGTGAACAAAGAAAAATGAAGCAAAACAAAAAACAAGGGAATGATAGGAAATATGGTCTCTGGCTGGAAGTCTTAAACTTCACCTCTATGTGGATGATGCGATTCTGTGTCTCACATTTCCATTTCACCTTTTTCTACTTGGCAGCTGTTGTGACTTATAAATATGTGCTCTAGAATCAACAAGTTGAAGCTGATTATTCAAGTGATACTGTCATGAGGTTGGTCTTCAGGAAGTCAGGAAGCTTTACTTCTTTAATGGGACTAACATGACAAGGATGTCACTCACCTTCCCACCTTGTGGAAGCAGAGAGCAGGCCTCACCAGACACATACTGTGCTGGCACCTTGATCATAAAGCTGTTTCTTAGAACTGTGAGGAACTTTATTCCCATTCTTTATAAATTATCAAGTCTCAGGCATTTTGTTACAGCAACAGGAACAGATCAAAATGGCACAATTTATTTGTAAATTTTAGCTCTACTTTATGTGCTATTTATTGCAGATGTGGGAATAGATGCCATGGGTTTCAAAGAACCAGGATGAGGGGGACAAACACATCACTATGAACCAAAGTGGAAAATGCATGCTGTCCCATAGAGCTGACTTGCTGATAGGAATTTCAGCTCTAAGAAGAAGTTCTGGTGGGAACAGTCTATATTGACCATCTGACAAGAATGTGTTAGTTCCTCCATAATAACATGTCTTATAGATGAATACTTTGCCATCATAGTTTCTAAGTTTTAGAGTTTGGTAACTTCCTAAGATCCAGTTGCCACAATAACATGAAGAAACTCCAGATCTGACCCCACATCATTTTCAGTGGGCTTTGAACACTAGTGATTTCACCAACTATGGGGCAGACATGTGTCCTAGCAGTTAGTTAGGATGGAGGAAGCTGTCCAGAATGCTTAAAGGGCAGCTTGTAACATTCATTGTGTTGAGAATAGAGTAACATTGGAACAGAGAGAAGCCAATAAGTATTTGCTGGATCTTTACTACATGACTCAGAGCACCTGATGGTTGCCTTAACTCACACATTCAGAAAGTAGAGGTCAGGAAAGTGGATCTAGATAGACATTCTGCCCATGCTTTATTGCCTTATATGTGCTATGCTGTATCAACATAGAATATATGTAAGAAAACATGCCAACATCTAGGAAACATTTATGCTGTCTATCATAGCATTTCTGTGCTTATGTTTAAAGAAATTATCAGAGAAAAATATAAATATATGTTCAAAAAATCAGCAGGGATATATGGTTGAGTAATGCTCTTAGGTGGTGAGATATAATAAACAAAGCTGAAAGCAGCCTCTGATGACAGGAGACAGTTCCTAGCATAATATTAAACATTGAAAATAAACCACAAATTAATAAAGCACAGAAGTTTATTATGGTTAAAATGGACAGAAAAACCAATAGATAGGAGCCTAGCTCTGGATGAGGAAGAAGAAGTTAATTTGTTTTTCATTTCAGTCATTTGCATATTTTCTAATATTAAGCAGGCATTATTTTACAAGATCATACTTTTGAAAACTCGTCAGATGGGAGGCTCTTCAGTGGCGTCCAGCAGTTTTTAAGGAGTGCCACCTGTCTCCATCTAGACAGTCATAATTATCCATCTTTGCAGATGGCAGTGAAGGCTCAGAGAGATCAGGAAGCAATTTGGCTAAGTTCACACATGAGATCTGAGATGTGGCCTCTGGCATTTCCTTTCACATTCCATCTAGACCATTGTCTACCATCTCATTATTAAGACCCTAAATTAGAGGATTGATTCAGAGTCTCTTCAAATCTTTTGTGTGTAATATGCAGCCTTCTGCCGACAGCTCCGCTTTCTCTTCCAGAAAGGAATGTTTAAGAGAAGTAGCTCCCCGACCTGCAGTCACCCTTTCATTCCCTCCTAGGGCACTCTCTTCCAAGTGTTCACCCTCTGTTCTTCCCTGAGGCACCCTCTTCCAACATGTATATCCCTCATGGACCAACAGTAAATACAGCCCTTCTGGTTTGTGGCACCATGCGAAACCTGTGTTGCTTCTCTTTATAAAGCATATGCTCTGCCTTATTCATCCAAACGCAATCTGCTTTCACAGAGGCATATAATGTGACCTAATAGGCAAGGCTCTATGTGTCTAGACAGCTTTCATCAAAGCAGTTGAGTAATATTCAAAGCACCAAGGCAATGCATAGCCTGATTGACAATGAGTGGCTCCTTAGACTAAAACTCATTTTTCTCCCAACCAGGAGATAAGGAAACATGATGGAAGCTTCAGTGAGTCTGCGTGATTAATGTTCACTGCTAGTTAAATGGGACTTTTGTCTCATCAGATTATCTAAATTGACTTTGTAAAGATCAGTTAAGCAGATATATATTTCTGGATCCAAACTTTACATTAAAACCTGACAAAAAGATGAGTTTAAACCTGTGTGAAACCAGATGCGTGCAAATCAGACACACTGACAGCCCCGAGAGGGAAAACAGATACAAAGTCCTGACCCTAATCAAGAGAGTACATGCAATTGATACCTGTGGGAAAGGGAACCAACTCCAGGACAGGAACTAACTCGCTCACATTGGAATAGTTGTGTGTGTGTGTGTGTGTGTGTGTGTGTGTGTGTGTGTGTGTGTGTGAGTGTTTGTCTTACTGTCTGTATTTGTTCATTTGTTTGTTTTTAGAGAGGAAAACATATGAAGGAAGGTGGGTATCGAGATGGGGGGATTTTGGAAGAGTTGGGGGGGGAGGAAAACATGATCAAAATACATTGTGTGAAAAATGGTTTTTGATCCACAAAACATGAGTTTGGGGGAAGGTACAATGCAATAATTTGTTGTGCCAATTCTAGTTGGTCTTAATAATAAAAACCTGGAGTCAGATATAAGGTAAAATGCAGAAAGATCAGAGAAGTAAAGGAGCAGCAAAAGTCACTTTTACCTCCCTGACGTCTCAGACTGAAAAGGGGCTCAGGTCCTGCCTCTTCCTGCCTTGTATTCCTTTCTCTACCCAGCCGTATCATTTTTGTCTCCACTTTCCTAGTGCTGAGATTAAAGGCTGTGCCTCCCAAGTACTTGAGATCCCAAGAGATGGGATTAAAGGTGTGTGCCACCACTGCCTGGCCTCTATGGTTAAACAGGGGCTAGCTCTTCAATCTGATCTCCAGGCAAGCTTTATTTGTTAGAACACAAACAAAATATCACCACATTTCCCCCTTTTTGTCTAAAATATAAAAGGTTATAACTAATATAAGAAAATTACATACAATAAGTACAATAACTATATACAATATATACAAGCAATACATATATCAACAATGTCTAGTTCATAAATATTTGACAAATTTAGAGAAAATATTCTATCTATCCTATTTTGGTGAGTCCAAAGGTTGTACCTAATCCACTTTCTGTACTAACTTGCATCACTAAAATTATCTTTTTATGTCTTTCAACCATATACACTTTACATTTCTTTAGTGAATTTCTTTTCTGAATCACCTGGTAACAAGGGAAATTATAACTACAAAGTCTTCAACTTCATCAGGGACCCAAGAAGGAAATAATATTACCTGAGTAAGCAGGAAATGAAAACAAATGACTTCCAAAAAGTGTGAAAAATGACAGAAACAGCTGGCTGGCTGGACAGTCACTCAAGGTTTCTCTGAAATGTTGGGGCAGCCATCTTTGGCCTATAGGTCTAGCATATCTGACAGCCTTTTCTGTGAAGCATGGTTTTCTGAAGGGTTGTACCACTTTGTTTTGGCAAAGTTCAGCAGTCCTTTCTTTTGTGTCCTGCTTGTCCATTTTGGACAGCAAGCATATTGTCAGTAGTCAAGGCAAGGGCACTTTCTTGCCCAGTGGCTAACTTTTGCCACAAAGAAAGTAAACGCCATATGGAGTTTCATCAATGCACATCATCTTCTCTGAAGTAGATTGGTGCTGCCCAGAGCAGACCTGTCTCATTGTCATTCAAACAAAAACAAAAACAAAAAAAACTATGTTATTAAAACATCTTTTAAAAATTTTTTAAAAAATCTTTTTATTTATTTCTTCTCTTTTTTAAAATTATATTTGTGTTTTAATTTTACACATCAGCCATGGGTTCCCCTGTCCTCCCCCCTCCCGCCCCCACCCCCACGTTCCCCCCATCCCCTCCCCTCCATTCCCATCTCCTCCAGGGCCAAGACTCCCCTGGGAATTCATTTAAACTTGGTGGTTTCAGTACAGGCAGGTCCTGTCACCTCCTTCCAGGCTGAGCAAAGTGTCCCTGTGTAAGCCCCAGGTTCCAAACAGCCAGCTCATGCATGAAGGACAGGTCCTGGTCCCACAGCCTGGGTGCCTCCCAAACAGATCAAGCTATTCAATTGTCTCACTTATCCAGAGGGCCTGATCCAGCTGGGGGCTCCACAATTCATGTGCATCTGTTCGTCTGGCCTTTCGTCCCTGTGCTTTTTCTAATCCTGGGCTCAACAATTCACACTCCCACAGCCTTCCTCCTTCTCAACAACTGGACCCATGGAGCTCCACCTGGGGCCTGGCTGAGGATCTCTGCATCCACTTCCATCAGTCACTGGATGAGAGTTCCAGCCCAACTGTCAGGGTGTTTGACCATCTGATCACCAGACTAGGTCACATCTTAAATGTATATTCTGTTGATCTCTGAAGTGTTTAAAGATGACCTATCTAAACTATACCCCTGTCTTGTATAGTATTAGAGGGAGCAGCCTCAATATTATACATCCCAGGGGCTCAGGAGAGAGAACTACTAAAGGTGAGGACTATTTTCAGGAAATAGAATCTCAGCACACCAAGTTCCATAGTCCACTTGCTTTAATTCCTCTAGCATAACACCCTATATACACAGCTTCAGTTCTGTTCTCATGCCTAGTTCCTTTCTTGCCTGATTTCTCTCTGTATCTACTGCTCCCTCTTAAGTTCCATCTTAATTCTCTTGTCTTAATTCTGCCTCATCTAGGTCCTTCTCACCTTGTTCTTACCCAGCTAGGACTTTCCCATCTGACTCTTCCTCATCTTCCATCTCGTTCCTCTAGTACTCTCTTCTAGCCCTTCAATCTAGTTCTTCCCCATCTCAGTATGTTCCTTTCAAGTTCTTACCCATCTAGTTCTTCCATTCTCTTCTCTTTTCCATCCTGTATGCTGGAAGTCCCTGTGTATAAAGGGAGGGTCTGAGCTAAATTGTGTAAAGCTATTACTTAATGTCCACCTGACCTAGGTGGTGTCCCCTTGTGGAATTTACCTTAAGTCAGGAGACTTGTATGTGGGCTGCTATCACTGTTAGTCCTCGGAAGTTGGGCACCCACCTGGGTGGTGTCTCCTTGTGGAATTTAAGTCAGGAGACTTGCACATGGGCTATTATCATTGTTAGTCCTCAGAAGTTGGGCACCCACCTGGGTGGTGCTTCCTGTAGTCCTTGAAAGTGGCTAAGGGAGATATGTGATTCCAGAGAAAGCCTTTATTGAGGCTGTTCTCCAAATTCCTGGAATATATATGTCCAGAGAGTGATCAGTCTACATTGTTAGCCCTTCTAGGGGAAAAGTCAATTGGGAAAACTATGAAGGCATACATGATTTTCATAACAGAATACAGCTGATATATAACAAGCCAAGTAACACCAAAAACTCCTTGGGATTTGGCTTCCTCTGGAGGAATTCCCTGATCCCTCCAGGTAGTGACTTTGCCATAACCAGCTGAGTTCTTATGATATATTCTGCGGCCCTCAGCATCTCTGTTTGATTTTGAAAATATATCTAACATGACTACAAGTTTAATTGTAATAGGTGACTACTAACTTGTATTTTTTTATGTCCTAATAATTAGTATTAGTAACTTTCAAGGACTAGAAATTTGCATTACATTGTTAAATGAGCTGTATATGTAGAATACCTCAAACAAGAGGAGAAATATATATATATATATATATATATATATATATATATATATATATATATATATATATATATATATATATAGTATGTTCAAACAAAAATAATCTCAATTTATATCACTATACAAAGATCTATATCAATGTAAAATGTTTAAAACAAGTACAAGTAGTTGCTTTTTAAAGGTAGATTCAATAGTCTCCCATTTTATCTTGTCATATCTATAGTCCCCTTTTTTCTTTTCAGAGTAGATTCAATAATCTATCCTTTTATCCTATCATTTATATGTCTCCATTTTTCTTTCTTTTCTTTTTTTTTTGTCAAAACAAAAACCCTGAATCTCATCTCCTTTGTTCAGCTTTTTGTTTTAATTATCACCAATAACAGCTTATAACCAACCTCTCTAAAATGTCAAATATCCATAACCCATTGAAAGACCAAAAACCACCCACCCCACCTCTTGGGAATGTGGGCATCATGTTCTTAAAATTACTTCCTGTTGTCTTTGGGGTGAAGGTATCTTTAGGGGATCCTGAAAAGAAAATTTTGGATTAATTGTCAAGCCCTGGGGGAGGTGGCTGTATCATTTGTTGTCCAGTCTCTGCACAATGGAAAAGTGCAGGGCTTGTTTCAAGTACTCTGCGAGACTGGACCAGCTCAGCTAGCCATCTCCAAATTGTCCTGAGCAGTTTGTCATCCAAAGCTGATCATTTTGTGGTGTTTGTCAGCATATGCTTTATTCCAGGTGGAGTTTTCATTGTGGGGCCTCACCATCCTTTTGGAGACTTCAAAGATCATTGTTATGCATGGTCTTGGTTCACTCACTGTAAGAAACTTAATCATTTTAAATGTCATATGCAGCAGATCTCAAAGAGATTAAAGGAACGATATTTGTTATGTATATCCAGAATATAAAAACTTAATTCCTAGTTACCTGATAAAGACTCTAACCTGAAATCATGTACAGGAAGCTAGATGAAGTCTTTTTCTAGAATTAATACTATATATGACCATTAATATCATGACAAAAAGTTTAAATATATATATATATATATTAATATATATATTAATCTTATAAATTTTGAGATAATATTTATACCTTAGGAAAAGTTTTAAAGAGTCAAAATAAAACCAAAACATTATGAGATTAATGGAAATAAAATAGCCTCTAAATTTTGGGTTTTCTGCTGTCCCACAACAGGTGGCTCTTCTGACATGAGACAGAGATTTTGAGTTTTCCTTTAACTACATGCTTGAGTTTAGAGAAGGAGAGAGCTGCACTCCAACTCCAAAGCCATCTTTAATTTTCAATTGAACGAAAAGATCATTTGCATTATGTTTCTGCAGAAAAACAGAGAAACAAACATTTGGGAAGGTTTATGAAATTTTATCTAGTTGGAGATGTGATATACTAATAGTCCAATTTATTCCTTTTCTTGAGACATTTTTTCTGGAAGGCTTGTCCTTTTACTTCATATGTCTCATTTGTCTAGTGGTCTTCAGATTCCTTAGCTGGATGCCTTCATTTTTCCGAAAAGACAAAAAACAAAACCCTTTCCCAACCTTAATTTGGGGAGGTTACCTTATGACAAGTTATCAAATGAAAAGCATTTATTAGTTGTATAAGTTAATTTAAATTGCATGGTCACACTAGTTGATGAACAATCACTTCTTCTAATTAAGAGTTCTCTTTTGTTCAAATCAAACCTTTATTAATTTTGATGGTATCCATAGCTTTTATTCTCCTGAGGAAACAAAAGCAAAACCTCTTCCCCAATGTTAACACATATCCTGGTTTTTGTTCTGAGGTCAGCATGTCTTTAAAGTACACAGGCTGATTTAATTCCATAGTTTTTTCTGTTATCCAATGTCTCTCCACAGGCAGTGTTCCTTTTTCATTAGCATTAAGAAAATGCAAAGTTAATAGGGCATTATGTAATCTATTTCTGGGGGTCTTTATTACCTTTTTCTGTTTATTTGGCTTGTCCTTTAGAGTTTTGATATTTCTATAACTGCTTGGCCGGTAGGATTATGTGGTATACCTGTAATATGCTTTATATTCTAATAAGCAAAAAATTGTTTCATTTTATTAGAGCCATATACTGGAACATTGTCAGTCTTAATTTGTACAGGGATACACATAATGGCCATAACTTCTAGCAAATATGTGATTACAGAATCTACCTTTATAGAACTCAAACAGTTGTCCATTGAAATCCTGAATAGGTATCAATAATGTGGTGTACATATTTTAATTTTCCAAATCTACAAAATGAAACACATCCATCTGCCAGATTTCATTCCTTTGTGTACCCTTTGTGTTACTTCCTATAGGTAGTGGAGTTTGGTTATATAAAGAATAAGTAGAACATTTTCTTATAATTTCCTTGTCTTGTTGCTAAGTGACAGAAAAATCCTTTTTCAAACCTTTACTATGGATATGATGTTTTTTATGAATCTCTGAGGCTTCCAGCACATTTCCTAACAATAGTTGATCAATTTCATCATCACCTTGTGCTATCGGGCCTGGCAGACCATATGGGATCTGATGTGCATTATATATAGGGGATGGTTTCTAATTTTGATTATTTCTTGTAACTGAAAAATAACAAAGTTAATTATGACTCATCAGGAATAAATTTAGCAGTTTCAGTTGTGAAAAGCAACTCTTTCTGCATAGTGAGAGTCAGTAACTATGTTAGGAGGTTCTGTAAAATCTATTAATACCATTAGAATAGCATGTAATTTTGATTTTTGGACATAATCATAAGAGTTTTGAGCCAGTTTACTTCAATTTCTTGATTTATTACCTGCTTTTCCTGATTTTTTTCATCAGTATAAAATGAAGGCACTCCAGAAATTGGTGTTCTCCATATAATGTGAGGAAGGATCCAGTTAGTTCTCTTTATAAATTGAATTCTCTTGCTTTTGGGATATCTTTTGTTAATCTCTCCTAAAAAAATTACTGCAAGCTCTTTGCCAGTGTTCACTTTCTGCCCATAATTTGTCAATTTCATCATTAGTAAGAGGCACTACAATTTCTGCTGGGTCTATTTCAGCTAATTGATGAACTCTCAGTTTTCCTATTAGAATCAACTCAGAGACCTTTTCCACCTAAGTTTTTCATTTTTTATTCTGTTTATGTGGTAAACAATCCATTCTAAGATAATATCTTCCCTCTGCATTAATATTCCTATAAGAGAATGTATAGAAGGTAAAATAACCAGAGTGCAATCAAGCTCTGGATCCAAACAGTCCACATGTACATCCTGTAATTGCTTCTCCACCAAAGCCAATTCTCTCTCAGCTTTAGCTGATAATTCTCTTGGACTATTTAAGTCCTTGTCACCTTTTAATTAATTAGTTCTATATTTTTTTCTCCAATAGTTGACTGTAGATGGGCAATGTCTCCCAGTAATCTCTGAAAGTCATCAAGAATCCACAACTGATTTCTCCTAATTTTCACCTTTTGGGGTCGAATTTTTTGTAGACCTATTTTATATCCTAAGCAATTAATAGAATATCCTCTTCATATTTTTTTCAGGAGCAATTTGTAATCCCCAAGAAAGCAGAATTTTCTTTATTTCTTCAAGCACTCTTTTCAAAATATCTGTATTTGAATCAGCTAGTAAAATGTCATCCATATAATGGTAAACTATGGATTGAGGAAATTGTTTATGTATCATTTCTAATGGTTGACTTATAGAATATTGTCACAGGGTAGGGCTGTTTAACACTCCCTATGAGAGAACCTTTGATTGATATCTCTTAACAGGAGGAGAATTATTATAAATAGGTACTGTGAAAGCAAATTTTTCCTCTGTCTTATAAAGATATAGTGAAGAAACAATCTTTTAAATCAATAACTATAAGAGGCCATCCTTTAAGTAATAGAGAAGGCAAAGGAATTCTAGGCTGTAGAGATCCCATTGGCTCTTAGATCTGTTACCACTCTTCATTTTCAAGATTTCTTTTTAATAACAAATACAAGAGAATTCCAAGGACTGGTTGATTCTTCAATATGCTGAGCATTTAGCTGTTCCTGTCCCAGCTGTTCTAGGGCCTGTAATTTCTCTGATGTTAAAGGCCATGGCTCAACCCATATGGATTGGTCAGTCAACCATTTTACAGGTAGAGATTTTGGTGCCTTTGAAAGGTCAGTAGCTGTTATGCATTGTTCTTCTACAACCTGAATGGTTGGTCACTCTTTTTTATAAATCCATATAATATTTTCCCCAGAAACATATGTCAATTTATGGTTTGATTCTGAGATTGGAGAAATGTTAATCTGAGTATTCCATTGCTGTAACAAATCATGTCCCCATAAATTCATTGCTATGTTAACCATATATGGCTTTAATTTTCTTCTCTGTTCTTCTGTCCCTATACATTGACCTGTCTCATAGTGTTTAACCTGAGATAATGTTCCAGTCCCTAACAGCTGAACGTTTACCTCCTGAAGAGGCCAATTTGGATGCCAAGATTCTAGAGCAATTATTGTCACATCTTCACCTGTGTCTGCAAGAGCTTCAATGATGATGTCATTTATTTGTATTTTTAATCTTGGTCTTTGTTCATTTGTAGAAGTTTTCCAAAATATCCACTTTATGGTCTCCTAAATGTTTTGTTTTCTCTTCTATTGCTGTTCTACCACTCAGAGCAGTACAGTTTTTTTCCCCCAATATGCATTAGGTTCTTTAATTACTCTGGGAAGGAGTTTTCCATGATGACAGGAAATGACAGAACTAAATTTGACATGGGAGCCTGTGAGAGCCCTTCAAGGTGTTTCCCAATGGGAAAGGGTTATAGGTCCTTTTTTAGGTGACCTTGTTTGCAACAATTGAAACAACTGACATTTTTAATTTTCTTCAAACCTCAGAAAATCACCTCTCCTATCCAAGCACCATCATAGTTATGAGATTCAAGATCAACTGTATCTCAGATCCATTCCTGTAAGGGAATCTTGCGTTTAACAGGCTAATTACTCTTTTGCATTGTGCATTAGTATTTTCAAAAGCCAGACATTCAATTATTATTTGTCTAGCTTCTGAATTTGGGATTATTCTATTTATTGCTGCAGTCAGTCTTTCTAAGGAATCAGTGAAGATTTCTTTTGGGCCCTGTATAACTTTAGTAAATGACTCACTTTTCTTCCCTCCCTTGTCTGAAGCATTCAAGGATGCTGTGCAGCATAATGCCTGGGTGTGGTCATCATACAGAGATTGCCTTTCAACATTAGCATAATCTCCCTCTCCAAGAAGTTGGTCTTGGGAGATTTTCATACCTTTATCCTTTGTTGTTCAATGGTCTTAGCCTCATCTTTCCACCACGTCCTCCACTGTAATTTAGGACCAGGCTCCAAGACTACTGAAACCATGTCTCTCTAGTCTTGAGGGATAATTATATTACAAGTTGACCACAAGTTTAACATCTGCTTCACAAAAGATGAATGCATGCCATATGAGACTATTATTTCCTTGAATGTCCTTAAATCTAACATTTCCACAGAAGTTCAATCAGCTCTTATACAGCCTTGGGGATATTTATCATTTGGCAATTCCTGTAAGGTTATTGGATAAATTAAAGTTGGTTGTTTGAAAACCTTAGGCTGTTCCTCTCTAACTTTATAATGCAATGCTGAAATTGGTTCTCCTTTAAATTCCTCTATCTGGGTCTGAATATTTCTATAATCTGTTTTAATAAGTTTTTCTAAAACTTGTATCTTAGCACTCATATCAACCAACTTTTTAGTGATAAAACAAAAATGATAAAATTGATAATGTTTATAATTGACATTACATAAATCCCATCTAAATTAATTACTATATCATTTAATTGTTCCATTTTCAAACTGTCCAGCTTATTATCATACAGAGACCTAATTCCCTCCATTGTAATAGTGTTTCTCATTTTTTAATGTGGGAACAAACTCTCTCTTTTAACTAATTCCTCCCTTTAAAAATTCCCAATTGTTTCACCAGATCTTCTGCTGATGACAATTCACATGATGGTGAAGTGTGGGGCTGATTGCTGCTGTATAGAACAGTAGAAACCTGAGTGGGTTTTCAAGGCAGCTACCTAGTTTGGCAGCAGCCTGAAGAGGGGGTCCAGGGAAAGCCCACAACCCATCAGGAGAGAGAGAACCTGCTGTCTGAAAAGCACACACAGGTGACTATGGGGAGGAAAGAGGTGCAGTGGGAGCTGCCTAAAGGAAGAGCTGGCTGGTGGTGAGGGGTTAGGTATGGCAGCGTTCAGACCCCAAGTGCCTGTGGAGTTTGCTTCAGAGGGGCTGCAACAGAAAAATCCCAAAGTCTCTCAAAGGCTTAGGGAAAAAGGAGAGGAAAACCTAGCTGGCAAGGTGGTGACTCCGGCAGGAGCCCCTGTGTGCAGCTCCAGCATGCGCCAATGGCTGCAAAGCCACAGACAAGCAGCTTTTTGATGAATTTCATGCCCCACAAGTTAGGCAATCACTGCCTGACCTTTAAGGTTAACTAGGTGCTAGCTCCGCACTCTGATCTCCAGGAAAGCTTCATTTGTCAGATCACAAGCAAAATATCACCACAACATTTCTAATTTTTTCCACTCTGGTTCATTTGTTGATCAAACCTATATGTTAAAATGGACTGCTTCAAATAACATTTTCAGACATCTTGTTCTTATGGAAGTCATGATTTTTAAAAAGTGAAGTAAGAACTAATCCTAACAATAAGAATCTTCAGGTTAAAGGATATGATTTTGGAAAGGACCTTATGTCTCAGTTTAGTTGCTATAACAAAATACCAGACACCCTGTGCTTTAACAACAGAAGTGCATTTCTCATAGTTCTGGCCTATGAAATGCAGGTCATGCTTCTGCTCTGTTTGGGGTCCTGGTGAAGACTCTGGCTTGTCAGTGGCCACTTTCTCAAGTCCTTACATGGCTTTCTTCTATGCATGCCTGTGGAGAGAAAGAACATTTCTCCCCCTCTTTCTCTGTCTTGCCTTCATGTCTCTTCCTCTCTCTTATAAAACTCTAATCTTCTCCCAGTAACCTAACCATTATGGCCTAATAGAATCCTATTTCCTTCCCAAAGCCCTTTTCTCCAAATGCCATGGCATTATCAGATAGGGCTTTAACATATGAATTTTGGGCAGAGTCAAGAATTCAGTCCACAAACGTTGATAGGTTAAAAAGAGGAGGAATGCTTCTGCACTTGGCTGAGGGTGAAGACACCCTCATTTCCTGGCCCTGTGTCTGGTGGAAGGATCAACAGGGCTCGATGCAATGAGGGAGAGGGGCTTGCTACAGGCCTGCTTTCTAGCTCAGAGTTTTGCTTGTTGGAGCCTGATGAGCCCTGTGCCCTGTGGTTGTCAAAAGACTGCAGTGCTTAGATTCTGTCAGAGATACTGGAATGCAGAGGACAGGAGAATCACAAATGGGACTGTAGGTGTCCTTTATTCTTGAAAAATCATAGCTGATGTTCATTTGCATTTTGTGTGGTGACAATAACTTCCTCCATCATAGAGATTTCCATCTGCTCTCTGAAGTTGATTGTTAAAGTTTAAAATTTTCTTTTCTGACCCTTTCCCAAATGCAAATGGCAACTATAGTTAGTTTGACAGTTTTGCTCATTTGTTAGTGAAAATAAGCAAATCAATGACAAGTTAGAAAAAGATCACTTTTCAGTCCTTTGTCCATACATTTCATTTAGGAAGGGAGGGATATTGAGTTACATCATTAGCTCGACAACTCATACTCTGTACACACTGAGCAAGCATTTTCTTTCACACCAAATAGAACTGACTTGCTTCCCTTTTCTCTCAATTTTAGAGCCTAAAGGAGCATAGGCTCATGATGTTCCCAGAACACTGTCAGCTGGAATCTACGGCTAGAAGCACATTAACATCTTCTGTTCCCAGGACACCTCTGCTCTGCCTGGGAGTCTAAGTTGAGTCACACTGTACTTCAAACTAACCATCTATGGATGCTAGTGTTTTCAGGGTTAAAATGTTTAGCAGTGTTGGAAATAAGAGAAGTATAAGATCATATCAACTATATGTCTTACAAGAGAAGACAGAGGGAAAACAGAACTGGCACAGAAGCAGTATGTGGAACAGACAGAAGGCTTTGCAACTTTGAGACAAAAATAAGCCCTTTCTCACTTGTTTCTCTCACGTGTTTGTCACAGCCATAGCTGTGTGATTAACACAGGACTAAAGTCCTAGGGCATTTTATCTAATATCCTGGCTAATTCTGGTACATGGGGTCCCTTTGTCAGCTTGAATGACACTAGTCTAACACATTTGTGTGTCCCATTAGTTTACAAGGAATGCCTGTCTATTGGTATAATCAGGTAGAAAAATGAGGCCTTCAAGGGACAATGCTTGCTCTGATTGGCAGTTCTCACGAACAACTTCTGTGTAAGGAGCAACTGTGAGTGTGCAGTCTTGATAGAAAGTTTGTTATGTTTATTGGAAAAGAGTGATTCAACTGTCCTAGGTCACCTCAACAGGTGGCCCCCTTGAATCTAAAAGACCGTTCAACAAAATGTACATTGTAGGCTGAGTTGGGACCTAGCCTCAAAGCACACAGCATGAGAGGGGTGGAGTGCAGTGTGGATTTAGGGGCCATAGGTCAGGGCACTTAAAAACCTCTCACAATGTTACAGAGATTTTATTTAGTTCATTTCATCTTGATAGTGCTCACTCAGTGTTGGATTTGTTGATTTCTCACACTCCATATAATAAGATGTCCTATTAGAAGAGTAAATTTAGGTCCATAGATTATGCCTACCTAAAAACACTGCCACCAACAAAAACAACAGAGTAATAAAACAAAAACACTACAGACTTTACATCAGTAAAAGATCAATATGCTTATCAGGGTTATAGTAGATACATGGTGTTTGTGTCTCCCACATGTGTGGCTATAGGATACCAGGGTAATCACATATCTTACAGATGTCCTTTATAGTCAGTAATAAGCAGAATTTGTGAAAATGCTGGTCTAGTCCATTGTGATTTCAACAATATATTGATTATTAGGGTGTCCAACTACCCTAGTCTGTCTGAGCTTGATGATGATGGGAGCCATAAGCCTAAGGGACCCTTGACACACATGCTGCCATATTTGGGCTTCTCTCCTCTTTTCTTAGATCTAGGCCTTGCTTAAGTCTCCATAGCACCAGAACCTCTTCCCACAGATACCAGAATCTCTTCTCAGATATCAGGTGAATGAGCTACAATTAAGCAATTAAGCAGTTAGACAAAGGTAGATAGACAACCTTCAGAGCAACATTTCCTGCTGGCTGAAGAGCCCATAATTAAGTCCCTTCCTGCTCACAACCCCCTTTGCCTACCTATCTATGCTTTGAGATAAAAATAAAATTTTGGAGCTTGATCAGACGTCCTGTCTTGCTCTCATTCTTTGTGTCTCTTGTCCCTCTCATTCGCCGGCCCTCCCTTTAAGTCCCTGTTGAAGACCCCACTGGTTGAGATAATTTCTTAGAAGATGAAACTTTCTGTGCTAAACCAGGAAAAGTTGCTCATCAGATGTGTGTTCAAAATGGGTTTAGAAGTCAAAAGTAACAAACAGAGAAATTATGTGTCTAGTTACTTTCCTATTGCTGTGAAGAGACATGACCAAAGCAACTTATAGAAAGAAGTGTATGGGTGTTTTCAGTTTCAGAGGGTGAGTGAATGGCCATCATGGCAGGGAGCAAGGCAGCAGGCAGCCAGGTATGACACTGGAGCAGTAGCTGAGGACTCATATCTTCAGATAACCCAGAGTCATGGTGTGGGCTTTGGAAACTGTAAAGTGACACTTCCTCCAACAAGGCCACACCCCCTGATTCTTCCCCCAAATTCCATCAACAGAGGACTGAATATTCAAACAGAATGGGGGCCATTCTTTTTCAAATCACCACAGAAGGGAAATGACTATTGTGCTGAAGTGGTGATACCATTCCCATACATAGCAAGAATCCTGAAGAATGGGCTGAGCTGTGGTTACAGCAGAGTTTATCAGTTACATGGGATGTGGCTGAAGGTTTGTGATGCACAGACCTGCTTCTTCCTTTTCCAGAAATGCTTGCATGCCTTTATAAAGTTAGAAATTTGCTTGCCAAAAAGGAGCAAGAACAAGGTTTGTTTGTCAGATTTAATGTGTCTATTATATAGGTAAATAATATTTGTTCATTCTTACAGTCATAATGAGGATATGAAAGTGAAATACAGTTTCTTCCCTTGATGTGTTTACTCTATTGAGGTATGTGTTTGCTAATTCATAAAAAGGTAAGTTCAAGTTTGTATATAGAGTTCTAAGATAAAATAGTCACAGAATTATGAATGCTTTCTAAAGAGAGACACACACAGGAAATGAATTAGGATAGTAACCCTACTGGCAGCAATGTATTTAATACCAAAATGTGGATTTGGACATGTTTGGTTAATAGGAAGTCAAATGAAATGACTAAATTATAGATACTTTGTGGTAAAATAGTCATTTAACTGAAAAGAAATCATGCTGTCTATTCAAGGTTTTTTGTGGGTCATTTAGGTAGAAATCAAGTGGTGTTAGCCAGGTTTTCTTAGAAAGAAACTCTAAAGATAAGGAATACTAGATTTCTACCAACTACTATTGATACTACCATCTACTGGAATAAGACAGGGGTAGTTAAGGTGATGGAGCAAGAGGAAGTGAAGAAGAGTACAGGGTAGGGAGAGAGAAGGACAGGGGATGGAAGGAGGAAGAAGAGAGGAAAAGGGGGAGTGGGAGGGAAGGGTGACAAAGAAGGATGGGGGGCAGGGCAGAGTTGCATATTCAGCACTGCTCTTGGCACTGGAATATTATTGAAGATAGATGTGGTCTTAGAATGGCTGAGTCCAACAAACAACTGCTAGATATACAAAACTAGCACAGTACAAAGAGGAATAAAAAGGGCTAAGAAAGGCAAAAAAAAAAATGGCAAAGTTACCACCAAGCATGGCAACAATTATTGTCATAATACAGAATCTAGAGCAAGCAACTGAGTTTTCAGACTCAAGGCTCATTATCTATTTTCCTTTTCATTGGGCCAAAATACCTGATAGAGAGCAATCCAAGAGAGGAAAGATGTGTTGTCACTTACAGATTCTGGGTTTATTAATTCACCCTGACAGGGTAGGCAAGATAGAGTGACAGACAGGGTCAGTGTGTAGCAGCTGGGGTGTGTAGCAGAGGTTCCCCACATCTTGCTGGGTCAGGAAGCAGATTATAGGCTTGTAAGCAGAGCCAGACTATAGTCCTCAGGATCTGTCTCTAGAGGCTGGTGTCTACCAATGAGACTTATGTTCCAAACAGCACCACTCACTAAGAATCAAGTGTTCACACATATGAGTCTGGAAGACATTATATTCAAACAATAAAGCAAGAATACAGTAGACAGAAAGACCATAAAAATGAATTTCCTTGTCATGGGACAATAGCTTATATCTTTGCTAGGAAATTGTTACCACCATGACATTACATGTAGATGGCCTTAGAAACAAACAGGCAAAACAACCCCCAAAAGTATAAACACCAACCCAGGAAACCCAAATACACCACAGAAACCCCTGGTTTGATCTCCAGTATGGGAAAAACTACCTTATTCCTCTTTGAGGAAATGTGTAGACATGAGCTATGGACTCTCCCCAAAGACTTGCAGGCATACACATTGGCTGACTTTTGTCTATCTGTCACACATGGAATGCTGATCAGTATCTCAGTCTCCTACATATGCCTGCAAAACTACAAAGTAAGACCTTAGCAGATTGGTCATGTGGCTTTGCTTGTTTTTCATGGTAAACTATAGGACTGTTTCTTTTTAATTTGATTTTTGTTTGGAATTTTTAATAGTCAACTCTGAAAAATACCACAGTGAAGGCAGCCACTGTATCCAGCACTCACACTGAGGTTTTTTAGAAACTCTCATTTTGGGTCCAACCTTTGCTTGCAGCCTTATGTGTACCTTGCTTGGTGACCCTCAGCACAAATCTCTCTGACCCCCAAGACCCTCAAGATCTTCTTACATGGACCTGCATACTGAAGGCTCTGACAGCACAGGGTCAAATCCCACCTCTGCCACTTATGCACTCTCTCACTCAGGACAGCTCACTTACCCTTCCTGACTGTGCTTTCCCTTAGGGATGCTCACAATGATATGCAACACAGAAGGCTGGAGGAGGTGCTGAGTGTAAAGCACTTAGCACCTGGATTGCACTCAGTGGATGCTATTTTCACACAACCCATATATGGACAGCCCTTATTTATAAATGTCCGATTTAATGTGCCCTCTATTCATAAAGAGAGCAAAGTCATTATGAAGATATTTTGAGACACTGCTGTCAAGGCCAGAACCCCACTGTTCTCTCTAAACCCTTGATTTTGAAGTCAATCACTCAGTAGATGGAAAACTCAGTCACACCACAGATAGGCAAGTCTCCCATCCCTGGTTCAGCTACCTCCATTTCATGCAACTTCAAACTAGAACTCTCTGTGAGGGCTTTGGGGCCCACGTTCTGATATTCTGTCTTAGAATGAAGCTTCAGGACAGAAACATGCAAACTAGGAAGGGTGATCATGGACCAGCTTGTGGTAGAATGGGCCAGAGTGAACTGCCACAAAGGGTATTATGTGTAAGCTAGTATACAGAATCATTAAGTCCCTCTAAGTGCTTCTAAGTCTAAAGGACACCATATGGAGGATAAATTGTTTTGCCTTTAATTGGGAGGCCAGCTATCACTGGTACTTTCATCAGCTTTTCCTATCTTTAATTTTTTTTGGAAAATAAACCTATAAAATCTCATCTTTAATGTGATCTTCTAGCTCCCTGTGTTAGAGTAACATAACAACTAAAAAAATAATAATAATTCTCTTTAGAGAAGGTGCGATGGAGCAGTGGGTTAAGGCACTTGCCACTAAAGTCCGAGGAATGGAGTTTGTGTCCCAGAACCCACACACCACATAAAAAGCTGGTGGGTGTGGGCCTTTCTGAACAATCCCTGTGAGCAGGAGCATTTCCTGGAGCTGGCCAGCCTGACCGGCCAAAATGGTGACCTTTGGGTTCAGTGAGAGGTCCAGCTTCAAAATATGAAAGGAAGATATGCGAGATCAATCTCAGGCCCCCATGTGGAGTGCTCACACACATGTGCAAACACGAATAGACACACTTCTCACCCATACAATATGCATGCACTCCTCTATTACACCTTTAATTTGCTTAGAGAGATGTAGGCAACAACTCCCACCCCCTTGTCTGCTAGCCACCTTAAGTTATGAGAGCAACCCCTAGGTCTTCTGCTCAGTAGTTCCCACTTGCAGTCAGAGCAGCAGACACTACAATGTCTTCATAAAAGCTTCAGACCTGTAAGCAGCACCTGATTTAGTACTAGCCCATCAGGGGCCAAAAGCCATTGCTTTATCCTCTGTGGAGATGCCAATTTCACTAGGATGTTTTATACCCACTTTAATACTCTTTTGATATGTAGAAATCCAAACATCTATGGTATTAAATAATTCTGTATTTAAGAAGCATATTTTTCTCAACAAAACAGATTGGCAGGTTTTCATTTACATAAAATTATCAGCATCAAGGGGCTGGCTCCTCTGAGGCTGGGCTTCACTTTTTTCTCAGCCAATTAGTAGATGTAAATGAGTCAAGGTTTTAGAAAACAGACTCAGCTACCCTGCAAGAGCAGCAAGTGTTCTTAACCCTTCAGCTATCTTCTCTCGTCTCACCTAGATCTTTATACCCTAAATCTTTCCATAAAAACCTTCATATATGGAAATTCTGTCACTTAGTTATTCATTAATTAGCTAATGAGCCAATAGGAAAAAAGCCACTGTGTTAGTTACTAAAACACATACACATACCTTCTTTGGGTGGTAAGAAGACATTGCCCAGGTTTCTTCCAAGTGTCCAGCCTCTTTTTCAGATAACCCCACCCAAGTGGCTCCAGGCCCTCTTTAAAGAGGGAGCACCTACCCCAAGACATAGAGTCCCTCAGTTGACACTTTCCCCTCTTGTAACAGCATCGCCATAATGGCCATACATACATACCTGCTGTGAAGTACTCTGGTTAATCTTTGTGAGTTTTCTTAGGGTAGGGTCTTGTCTTTAAGTACCTATCAGTCCCTGTCTGGGTATTTGAGCAAGCAGATAAATGGTGTGTGTGTGTGTGTGTGTGTATAAGTGTGGTAACCTAAATATTGGCCTCCAAAGCTATGTCAGGGCTAAATGATAACTTTTATGGCAGAGACTTTGGGGAGTGTGATTATTGTTAGGGATAAAGAGATTATGCTGGTGGACTCTAAATTCTCATGCTTCTTCACAAGCAAGAGAAATATTAACCTTGGAATAGGATAAAGGATGTGTTTCAATCTTTAGAAAGAGGACAAAGAAGTGTCATGCCCACAGGTGCAGACTGGAATGGTATAGCTACAAGCCAAGGAATGCTAGCAACCAGCAGAAGTTGGGAGGAACAAGAATACACTCTGTCCCAGAACATCTGCAGGGAATCTGACCCCTAGACCATCATGATTTTTACCTTGTAGCACTGGAATTGGATGTTTGTCTCAAGTTCTGGGAGAAAGTAAACTTCTGTTGTCTTCAACTCACCAGGTTGGTGGTAATTTCTACAGCACTCATGGGAACTTCATATTGAAAAGTTAATTAAGAACACTCAGATGGAGAAGTGGGAAAGAGGGATTATGGTTCATTTGCAGTGTCAGAAAAGCTTCAGAGGTGGTGGCTGTGGCGCTGCACCTGGAATGAAGACCAAGGAAGGACAGAAGGAATGTGCAAGGCACTGGAAGTCCTTCTGTCTGTTTAGAGTTTGAAATCTCTAAGAGTGACAGAAGTAAGCAGGGCAGTGTCAGACGACAAGGAAAGGCAGTGCTGACTGAAAGAAGATCTGTGTCGTGTGTCTAAGGGATGTGGTGCAGGAAAAAAGTGAGTGAGTCTAGGGAGCAGGGTATGTTAGCACACTCTTTTAATCCTGGTACTCTGGAAGCAGAGGCTGGCAGATCTCTGAGTTCTAGGCCAGCCTGGTTTACAGAGAGAGTTCCAGGACAGCCAGTGCTACACATTGGAACCTTGTCTCGAAAAAAACAAAACAAAACAAAACAAAAAAACGAAACAAAAAATGAGTCTAAAGCCTAGAGAGATGGCTCATCAGGCAAGAGCTCTTATAGCTCCTACAGAGGACCTGAGTCTAGTTCCTAGCATGCACCACATAGCAGCTCACAACTGTCTGTACCTCTAGTTCCATGATACAATGCCCACTTCTGACCTCCACAGGTACCAGGCATTTAGTTAGAGTTTTCCTGCCTGGCCCACAGTCAGGACAAATCTCTCTTACCTGCCAGGCCCATAGACATTCAGAACAAACCAAGTAAACACACAGAAACTTCTTCTATCTTAAATTAACCCGTTTTTATTAATCTATACTTTGCCATGTAGCTTGTGGCTTACCAGTACCTTACATCTTGTTATGGCAGCGTCTCTCCTTCCCCAGCCTTCCACTTTCCAGAATTCTCTTCTCTCTTGTCCCGCCTATACTTCCTACCTGGCCACTGGCCAAACAGCATTTTATTTATACAGACCAATATCCACAGCACTTCCCCTTTTCTTTTTTTTTTTAAGGAAGGTTTTAACTTTTACATAGTACAATTACATATAGCAAAACAATTATCAAGCAAGAATTACAGTTACAATATTAAAGAAGATATCCTATCTAATGTTTGTGAGTCTAAGGTTTTATATCTAACTTATCTTTTATCATAACTGAGGAAATTATAACTATCTAGTCTTTAACCACATCAAAGACCTCAGAAGGATATATTATTACCTGAGAACCAGGAGAAGGATGTAAGCATTTTTTGGGAGTCTTGCAAGAGTAGACAGAGACAGCTGGCAGCCTGGACAGTCACCTAATGTTCCTTTGTAAAGTTGGGGCATTTGTCTTTAGACCACAGGGCTAGAGTCTCTCGCTCACTTTTTTCAGTGTCCTGTAGAATGTCTGGAAGTTTCTTCTGTGAAGCAGGAACCTGAAGGACCATTTTGTCAAGCAAAGCTCAGTGGTCACCTTTCTATGGCTCCTGCACGTCCAGTTGATCAAGCAGTCCAAACAAGAACAGTTTCTTGCCCAAATGGCTATTTTTGCCAAGGTGAAGATAAATTCCATATGAAGTGTCTTCAATGCCCATCTTCCTCTCTGAAGTAAATTGGTGCTGCCAGGAGCAGACATGTCTCACTGTCCAGAAAGTCTAAATTTTAAAAATATTTTAAATGCCATATTCTATAGGTCTTTGAAGTATTTGAAGATTACCTATCTATCTGAAATATCTTTGTGTATACCTAGAAGACTTAACTAACATGGCTACAAGTATGATTATCATAGATGACTAATTATTAATCTATTTTTAATTATCTATTACAATTTAAAATGAGCTATACAAACATAATACCTTAAACAAGAGTAGAAATATACACACAGTATAACAAAATTAACTTTACGTTTGTATCAATAGACTAAAATCTATACCAATGTAAAACATTTTAAACAAGTTGTTGCTCTTTAGAAGTAAGTTCCTTAATCTACCCCTTTATCCTATTATATCTATATCATATCCCCTTTTTTTCTTTAGAAAGAGATCTCATTTATAATCAACCTGTTTTAAATTAAAATATTGGTTTTTTTCTGTCCCACATCAGAGAGTTCTTCTGATTTGGGACACAAAAATCTCTTAACCTTTTTTTTTTTTTTTTTTTTTTTTTTTAACAATATGCCTGGGTTTAGACAAGGAGTGAGCCAATTCCACCTCCAAAGCCAACTGGGAATTTGGGCATAGTTTTTCTTACTACTTCCTGCTGGATGGGGTGGATGGGGGCGCTGTATCTTATGGGCACATAAAGAAAATTTTAGAATTATGGAGTAGTCCGTGAGGGTAAACCTCTGAGCCAGTTGCCTTGAAACCATTTTGGATGTTGGATCATCTGGGCCATGGTGTTATCAGAGACCTTTCTGGTGGTCTTGGCTGATCAAACCTGATGTATTTTAATCTGGAACAAATCCACAGCCTCTGGCTTTCTGTGGAAACAAAAGCAGAGACTCTTTTTCAAAGCAACAACATATGCTTATATCCAAATTTTGAAGTCAAAGTGTCTTTAAAATTTACATATTTATTTAACTCAACAGCTTTTACAATCAAATTTTTTTTTTTCAGTTAAAAATCCCAAAGACAACACAAACCAGATTCTCTGTGTAATATCCATCTTTGTAAGACTGAAACACCACTGTGGCTGCTGGCTCCGCCCACCTCAGCTTCCCAACATGGCGGTGGTACAGTTTACCAACAGCTCTGGGTCTGGAGCTATGTGTACCATCAACTCTCAGAAGCAGTTCTATGAAAGAAGTGCATAGCCCAGAAACATTTTTTTTTAAACTAGCAAAGGCTAAATCTACCACGCAGCAGAGTAAAGTACTGCTTGTAGATGCCTCATTTCCGCCACACTGTAGGTCAGATGCACACGCCAGGAACCTGCCATAATAGCTCAAACCAGCAGGCTGCCACTAACTTGAGAGAGACAACTAGAAAGCTGATTTTAGCTCCGTTTTAGAATCTTTTTGTCAGGTTTTAGGTGGAAACTCTTGCCCCACATTGGGAACCATTTGTAGTTAGAGTTTTCCTGCCTGGCCCACAGTCAGGACAAATCTCTCTCACCCGCCAGGCCCCATAGACGTTCAGAACAAACCAAGTACACACACAGAAACTTACATTGTTTACAAACTGTATGGCCATGGTAGGCTTCTTGTTATCTACTTCTTCTATCTTAAATTAACTCATTTTTATTAATCTATACTTTGCCACGTGACTTGTGGCTTACCAGTACCTTATGTCTTTTTCTGTCATGGCAGTGGCTCAAACAGCATTTTATTTATACAGACCAATATCCACAGCACAGGTATGCATTAACACATGCATTCAGGCATACTACTCATCCATATGAAATAAAAATAAGTATTAAACTTTTTTTCTCCCTCCTTTCATGCATCTCCCTTTCCTATTCATTAAAAACAAAGCAAACAAATAAACATGGATCTATAATTAGGTGATAAAAAGAAATACATCTCTAGGGTCTGGCTCAACCTTTTCATTGCCACTAGGGTGATAAAGAAAATGCCAGTGATTAAGTTTACCCAGGAAATCTGAAGGCAGAACACGGCCACCTTGGTAAATTGTCTGAGCAGTTTGTTTTGCTCGTGGCTGATAGTGAAATTAATTAGCAAGGAGGGAAAGAACTAGGTCCCAGGGAGTCATTCTGACCCAGATACAGATGTAGGCGTTGTTTAAAAAGGTTTCTGGTACTAGCACAGACGGTCATGGCCATAGATAGCCACCCACAAAGTCTCAGAGGCTAGGTCAGTGAAGGAAGAAGTCTGTGACTTGTGTCGTTGGTGGAGAGGCTTGTGATGGACCATGTGAGCACTTGGGGTGGGGGTCAGGGTCACAGTAGTAAATAGTGAGAAGCTATTAATATCTAATGGGGTGCAATGCAGCCCACATGAGGCCTTTTCTAAGCTAATTCTCAGATTCCATCCTTGGAATTCACTCCTGTCCAAGGTCAGGAGAAGATCATCTAATTCATAACTTATATGTCTTTATTTTCCAAAATAATGAAAGAAAAAATGGAGCTAACCCTATCTATCTTAAGTGAGCTGTTTTTAAAACTGATTTTGGTGTTCTATCTGAAAAATCACATCACTCAAATAAAGTCACTGGAAATGTTTGTCATGCCTCCTAGTCCAATCTGATGGCAATTATTATTATTATTATTATTATTATTATTATTATTATTGCTTGGATTTGGATGCACTTAGAACTCAGAATTGACTTTTGATGAAGGGCCAAACTGTCTGCATCCCTAGAGGTTTCTGCACTGCCTCTCTCTTACTTCAGACACCTTCCTAGAACATGTGTGCTACTGAAAATTTTGACTGCAGAGCTGCAGAAGGAGGCGCCATGGTACAGCGTGCCATCTTTAAGAGAACTATGGCCCTTCTCACACTTCATTCACAGATAACCCGTAGTTATTTTGAAGCCAAAAGCAAAGGTTTAGTTCAAAAGTCAGCTCTTAAAAATCACCTGCAGACAAAATGATTCTTGGACTCCCTGGCACTGTCCAGAACAGGAGGAAATACTGTCAAGTGTTGTACTATACAACATATATTATGAAAAGAAATGTGACTCTGTACGATATTCATAGCTAAAAGAAAATTAAACGGTTAATTGGAGAGCAGACCAAACTGTGAGAACTAAGAGAGTGGAGGGAGTCCAAATTAGCATCTCCAGTGTCTGCACAAACATCACGTGCTCCCATCTTCCAGACATAGTTCTGTAAAGAATCTACCTAGAAATCTTTCCATGCCTCTCTGTGTCTTCACATTTAATTGTTCAAAATTTGACCAAACATCGTATCAGAGAAACCTGAATACCAGTGTTTGTTATTTTTCTCAATGCTGTGATAAAACACCCAGACAGTTGCAATATATGGAAGGATTTATTTGGTTCACAGTTGGAGGTAGAGTCTGTCATGGGAGGACCTCGAGGTAGTTGTTCACATTGCATCACAGTCAGGAAGCAGAGGATGGTGGATACTCACAACCAGTTAGCGCTCTCCTTTTTGAACAGTCCAGGACCCAAGCCCAGGGAATGTTAGCAGCTGTCATTGGGGCAAATTATCCCAGTTAACCTCATCAAGATAATCCCTCAAGGTGTGCCCAGAAGCTTGTCTGACTAGTCCCCATAGATGTGCCTGGACACTTGTCCTCTAGGTGATTTCAGATACTATCAAGCTGACAGTCAACGTTTCCCATCACACTACCCTACAAAGAACTAGTGGTTTCATTTTCTTTTATTAATCGAGACAATTCATAACCAGGGAGTATGTATGTTTGTAGAGTGAATGAATTGTCTTTTCTAAGAACATAATTCAAACTAGCATGCATCAGCCATAATAACACTAGTAATAGCTGTGCATCCAGTTTTCGAGTCTCTTTAACTGGTACTGATACACATCTTTGCATTTACATCATGGCTCTTAGCATCTGTATTTTGCCTTTCCTATCTAAAGATAATCATCACTCACCTCACCAGGAAGTAGTATTATATATAGGCTTGCCCACTACCAGCTCCTATGTAATGTGACATACATACTCATGTGTATGTGTGTGCTTTTTTCAGATACAGAACAACCAGTCTTCTATAAGGCCCCACTGTGGAGACCCACAGAGGTTTTCTAGTGAGGACCTACTCAGGGTCAGAGAAGCCGAACTTGCTTTACCCATCAGGGCTGCATAAGGGGATGATTTGACCATGGGTGAGTTTATCAGGTGTTTGGAAGGGTCTACACTTGGCTGTGCAGTGTGCTTTGATTTAGCAAGGGGGAGATCTTTCACCCCACCCCTTAGCATGTTATAAAAAGCCCTTTTGAAGAGGCAGAAGGGACCATTGGGTTTTGATCCAGGTCCTCCCAAAGTTATCTTGTGTTTCTGTCTTTCTCCTTTTTTCTATCTTTCTAAAAGTTTCTTATCCCTCTATCCTCCTTATAGGCACCCTTTTAAAAGGTGGGAGCTGGCCTTTGATACCCCACACTCATAGAACCCACCCTTAGCCAACCTAACTTGTCAGGCTTTGGTCTTGACTATCAAGGTTTCAGCCCCGCAAACATCACATGAAACTTTCCACGCACATCTCTTTTGAATTTCACAGTTTAGCTAATGAGTGCATTTGCACACCCCGAGGTAACAGAAGTGCCACACTGATCACTGCCTTCTTTTACAGAATGGTCTCATGAACAAATACATCATCTGATGCTGCCAAAAGGCAGGTGGTTTTCATGCAAAATCCTGAAACTATTTCACTATTAGAAAATTGTTCTTTATACTTGCTCTCATTTTATGAAATTTTTATAAATTGCCCGTGTCTCATTTGACACAGTGGGAATAGAGAGCATAGTGAAATTGAAGCCCTTTGAATTGTAGAAACTTTAAATGTAAGGTGGTTTGCTTATATTTCCCTAAACTCATTATTGTGATCCTCCTCCAGAAAGGACAGGTAAATGAATGTCTGTGCTTTACACTGTGTGCCTGGATGTCAACCCTTACTTATAACTGTAACTGTTGAGATTAGTAGCCATTTTATAAGCATCATTTTTCATAATATTCTGTTTTTTCCCTGAGACCATTTGTGTGTGTGTGTGTGTGTGTGTGTGTGTGTGTGTGTGTGTGGACTTTGGATGTAGGGTGTCATTCCTCCTCAGCTGTGTTTGTGTCTATGTGTGTAGGTTTGTGTTTGTGTGTGTATGTTTCTGTTTATATGTGTGTTTGTGTGTGTGTGTGTGTGTGTGTGTGTGTGTGTGTGTGTGTGTGTGTGTGTGTGTAGGCTTTGGATGTAGGGTGTCATTTCTTCTTAGGTGTTGTTTACCTTCTTTTCTTGAGACAGGGTCTCTCATTGTTCTAATGCTTGCCATCTAGGCTAGGATGGCTGGCCAGCAAGCCCCCTGAGGATTCCCAGCTTTCCATCAATGGGACTACAAGTGTATACTACCATTCCTGCCTGCACCCTACCACTTGGATTTCTAATAAAAGTCAGGTCCTTGTACTTGCAAAACAAGCATTTTACAGTTTGAATGGCTTCCCTGACTTCCCTTCCCTGAGAATGTTGTTTCTTTTTAAATTCTACCCACAAAGAACTGAGTGCGTCAGTGGCATGAGATGCACTTATCCATAGTGCCAGAGGCTGTAGGTCAGCATTGAACTAAATATTTCCAAGTAATTTTAAAATGCCAATTCACAAACTTGGTTGTAAGGAATCTGATCATGAGTGATGTAATTAAAAAGGTGATCTGACTTAGATCCACAGCACCCACATAAAAGCCAGGTGTGGCAAGCTGTGCCTGCAACACTAGTGGTGGGGGGTAAGGATAGGGACACCAAGAGCTCACTGGCCAGTCAGTTTCAGGTTTAGTAAGGGACCCTGTCTCAGCTAGACAGGTAGATAGATAAATAAATAAGTAAGTAAGTAAATAAATAAATGGTAGAACAAGAGAGGAATACACATGTTGACCTCTGATCTTCATGAGCTCCCATGCATTTATGACCATCTCCATGCATTGTGTTTATATTGTTAGTGCATTTCACTAAGACATTTCATTTTCCTTTGAGTCCATTTCTTTTTTGCTTCTCTGCTCAGTTTATTTTTCTGCATAAAAATATATATATGTAGAATATTTCTCATACAACCCAATTTTTTTGCCAAGTATCTACTCAGAAATGTCCAGTTTTCTATGAAATTTTCCATCCTAGAAGCTGCCCTCTCTCTGACCCACTTCAGCCTGATCTGCTTTCTCTCTGGTTTCAGGTCCAGGGCTTTGTGCAGGGCTGTGTTTGTGATAGCCCACACCTTTGTCACTTCCTGCTAGTGTGGTAGTTCCTGTTTCCCAAATCGGTCTGCATTTCTTATCTTCTGGGGTAGAGCACATTCTCTATCGAGTTTGTGAGGAAGGGCTCAGGGGCAATCTTTTGAGACAGGATACTCCTCAGAAAGTTTGAATCCTAATGTCTGACTCTATTGAAGTTTGAATGGCTATGTAATTGCCCCCGAAAAGCATGTATCTGCTGCTTTCTGGCATTTGGTGGGTGTTCAGAACGCTGTTCAGATGTCCAAGGTTGTTCTGGCTTCTGCTTTGCATAGTGTCCACTTTTTGCTCTGAAGGCTTGAGAGTCTTCACAAAGAAGAGACTCACTGTGGAGGCAAATTTAGCCATAAAATCTGAGCAAACAATGGATTTCTTCTGATAGACCTCAGACTCAGGGTACTACCTTCTTGGGTGGGTGCCCCAAGAACCCAGACTCCAGTCCAGTTGATGCAAGCAGCAAGAGAGTTTATTCAGGCGTTTGTACAAATGGGCTGTCTCCTCTCCACAGAGTAAGAGAAGCCCCGAACTGCAGTCACGTACAATTTTTATAGGCCCAAACCACAAGCTTTACATAAGATTGCGGGGCTCTACAGGATTGGTTACTTTAAAGGTTACCTTAGGTTCAGTTGAGGTTTTTCCGAGAACTTCTGGGGGGTTTACACATCAGGGCGTGGGCAAAGGTTACAGTTGTTTTTCCCGGAACACAGTTATTATCTTAACTACGGTTGAGCAACATATCTTAACAGAAATCTTAACTGTGGTTGAACAATGGTCTAGCAATTCTGCTTTTAGTACAGGTTTTAGTTCCTTGGTTCTTTCACTTCAATCTAGAAACCTTTATCCTTTACTATTGGAAAAATATCCCTTTAACTTTTAATTTCACTTAGAATGGATTTATTTTATGATTTATTTTCATCTGATATCATTTTTTCCATTTACAGTTCACTGGAGTGAGGATATTAGAGACATTAGGTTCTATTGGAAGTTGAGTTCAGACTGCTTTCTTTATCATGAAATTATAATTCAGTCACATAGTTTTTCTTCAGTGACTTTTTTGAGAATAAATAATTCAAATGTAATTTTGTAAATGTCACATATACTTCTATTACGGTTTTATGTTAGAATTTTCTCTAAGGAATAAAATCTAAGGTGAAATTTTGGAAGCATTTTTAAGGATGGCATTGTGAACATTTTGAATGTGGCCATGGTTAGAACGAAGAGTGAGGACGGCCCAGATCTTGACTGGGTGACCAATGGCAAGCTCCTGAAGAGATCCACTCCACAAAAGAAAACAAAGTGGAGGTGATGTGTATTGGTTCTTTGGGGATCTCATTTCTGATCTTGAGGCTGAACTTTAATGAGTATCTGAAACATAAATATTTGATCTTCTTCATTTAATAGGCTAAACCATGTGTGATAGAGCAGAAGGGCAGTTCCTCTCCCTGATCAGAAGGACATTCTAAATCTGTGATTTCACCTCTTGCTAGGGAAAGGAAGAGAAACCCATGGAAGCAAAGGGAAGTCTGCCAGGACCCTAGGCACTGTCCACCCAAAGGACTGCCTTGAGAGGTCTCTGGGGGAAACTATGAGTGAATGGGAATGTGACAGAGCTGCTTCTAGGGCTGTCGGCTACTGGGGGCACCACTCTGGTTTACCTGGAAGAGACAGAGGAGAGAAGAAAGAAATATTTTAACACCTTTTGTTCAAATAAGACTGATCCCCTCTGAGAGGCAGTTGTCAACTAGATATTACACTTCAGCTTGCAAAGCCTTACCATCAAGGGTGACTCAACCCACAGGTAACAGGTGGTGGCAGGGGGCACAGGCCTTCGATTTTGTCCCTGATGTCAATATGCCAATCACAAGTATTGGTAAAGTGACTGAGTCTGCTTGACTGCCTTGTGTATCAAGTTATCTTTTTTTTTTTCTTATTACTGCCATGAAAAACAGTGTGGCTCCACCAATCTCTAGTCAGCATCAAAAACCACTATCCCTGAGTGAATGAAATGTGTCTATCTATTATGGTAAGATTTATATAAAAAGACATCTCACGAGGAAAGGAAGAAGGGAGAGAGAGAGGAAGGGGCAGAGAAGAAGGAAGGCAAGCCAGCAAACATTTACTTTACAGAGCATGTGCCACGACACAAGACATTGAATATTGCTTTGTCATAAAATTCTCAAGTAAGTTCTGATAACAGTACAAAGTGGCTATTTCTATGAGTGAGACAACTTTTCCTGACAAGTCAAGGACTTGTGGAGAGCTGGAGCTATAACTACGAAAACAGCCTCTTTGTCTCTCAGTCTCCTTCCATTTCTAAGACAGTGCCCTGCTCAAGAGGACTTTCCCTACATCCTGCTGGGGGACCTCCTGTTCACAGAAACTGTGTGTATGGTGTGTGTGTGTGTGTGTGTGTGTGTGTGTGTGTGTGTGTGTGTGTGTGTTTCTGTGTGGTGTGTGAGTGTATGTTGTGTATGTGGTGTGTGTTTATGGTGTATGTGTGGTGTGTGTGTGGTATGTATGTGTGTGTGAATGTGTGGTGTGTGTGTGGTATGTGTGTAAGTATATGGTGTGTATGTAGGGTGTGTGTGCATATGTGGGGTGTGTGTGTGTGTGTATGTGCATGTGTGGGGTGCATGTGAGTATATGTAGGTTGTTTGTGAGTGTGTGTAGGATATGTCTATGCACATGTGTGCCCATGCATGTACAAATGCATGTGTATGTGTGGGGTGGGGTGTGTGTGTATGTGTGTGCATGTTGTTTTTAAAATACCAAACAAACAAATCATTAGGCCAATATCAAGAGGAATCCCAACATGTATTTCCAGAGAACCAAAAGTAATTACCTAAATAGCAAAGTTTCTCCTTTGCAAATCACTACATAGAAACATCTACACTTAATTAGCTTTCATGTTAAACCAATGCAGGCTCTTATCATTTACTGGTGCCTGAGTAAAATAATATGGTGCCTGAGTAAAATATTATGCTGCTTCTTCCTCATTTTTCCCCTTTAAGAATCTTGAGATTTTTTTTCAGTATGTAAGTTACTAAGTAGTAAGGAAATATTAATGACCGTAATGTTTTCTCCCTTCAACACCGAACTATGTGCCCACCCACTAATGGCTCCATTGGACCGTGAACCTGTGAAGAAAATCCTGGCAGGTGTCCTGACAAAAGTTCAGGCTTCCCTGGTTTGTGTGCATCAGGAATGTGAGAGAGGAGTTGAGCTGAGCATCTTGATTTTTCACAGCTCTATTGATTTGCCTTCGGGCAGCAATTTTGCTTCAGTCACTCCAGTTCATCTTTTAAAATGATCCAGTCTCCTTCCCCCTCAGAACAGCCAGGAAACAAATCAGCTGGGAGCCCCCATAAACAGTGCCTCTGGAGAATACATGTGGTGGATGCAGGGCCGGACTAAGCAGGCTGGCACACAGTATGCCCTCAATTAGTAGGTCCTCGGATGAATTTCTTTATTCTTTTATAATAAAGCTCTATGTAGTATAGTGGGCCAAGCTGCTTGCTTTCTTGTCTCTTCTACAGATCCAGTGTCAGATGACCACAGATATTCTTTAATTATGTAGAAGGTATGCAGTAGGTTGAAGCATATAGAGTTTTTTTTTTTTTTCCTGCTGTACCAGTTTGGAAATGAACAGTCCATGCCAGTGGGAAGTTGTCTGCTCTGAGACCATTCTGGAACCCAGATTTCTCTCAACAAATTGTTGAGCCAATCCCCAAAGCTTTCTGTATCGCTGTTCCTTCCTAAAGGCACAGATGAAGCCAGTGAGGTCAGAAATTGGGTGAAAGAACAGGCTGAAGGGGTGGAGAACTGTGTGGCATCATTTGATTCATGACACTCTGGTGAACATTTAGTCAGGATCAACAACAGCTGCTCAGGAGGCTAATGTACTGTTGACCAGTTAGACAGCTGACCCCATTGGATTTTGTGCACATTCAGAAGTCTGGGACCTGCATGTTTATAATATCTTCTCATTTCTACTAAATGGCATTCTTGGGTGCTTGGCATCATTTCTGCAATGACAGGGTATTGTTTACAATAAGCCAGTCGCCTGCTTAATGAAAGCATCTTATACAGCATCCATCTTTTACCGCAAACAGTTGCATCTAAGTCTAGTTACAGCCTTGACATGTACACAAGTACACAAAGTGTATGAAAGAGACTTTGGGGCAATCAAGTGTAGAATATTTAATTTCAAGGCAAACAACGTTTTTCTGGAAGATTGTGTTAGAAGGAATGTGTGCTGAGGACAGCACCAGATCCACAATGAGGCAAGAACCCAGTGTGAGGGCAGGAGAAAAACCATTAGCAGGAAGAATGCTTCTTTGGGAAACCAGAGGCAAAAGTGAGGATCAGGTATGCTTGACTCATTTTGTTAAATCAAGGGCTTAATCACTAGAGGGAGATCCACTCTAGATTCAGAGAGTAGTTACTAAAGTCTCTCTTATTTAAACAAGACAAATGGAGGGTTGACATGGAGGAGGACTTTATCCATGACATTTAACTGTGGTAGTGGCGATCAAATCTAGGGCAGGAGGGAGGCAACTGGACTGCAATAAGATAGCAAGGTGTGAGTGCACAGGGCAGTCACTGCAGGACAGGAGGCTTGTCCATGTGGTCAAGTCCTTTGAGTTTGCTTACTAGTGTTGGATTCCTACAATCAACAGGGAAGATAGGAACCCTGTCTTGATGATTATGTTTCCAACTTTCAGGTCTTTGTTGTAGGTTTTTTACTTATTTATTTATTTTAACTCTTTGGGGGCCTGCCATCCAGCTCCCAAATAAATACACAGAGACTTATTCTTACTTATGAATGTCTAGCCTTAGCTTGGCTTAGTTTTAGCCAGCTTTTCTTAACTTAAATTATCCCATCTACCTTTTGCCTCTGAGCTTTTTGCCTTTCTTTATTTTATATATCGTTCTTTACTTCCTACTTCATGGCTGGCTGTGTGGCTGTGTGGCTGTGTGGTTGTGTGGCTATATGGCTGGGTGGCTGGGTAGCTGGGTAGCTGGGTGGCCGGGTAGCTGGGTGGCTGGGTAGCTGGGTGGCTGGGTAGCTGGGTAGCTAGGTTGCTGGGTGGCTGGCTCTTGGCATTTTTCTCTCCTTCATCTTTTCTCACTCCTCATCTTCTTCCTCTTTTTCTTCTTCTATTTATTCTCTCTGCCTGGCAGCCCTGCCTATCACTCTCCTGCCTAGCTATTGACCATTTAGTTCTTCATTAGACCATCAGGTGTTTTAGGCACACATAGTAACACAGCTTCACAGAGTTAAGCAAATGCAATACATGCAAAGGCAACATTAAACAAATATTCCACAGCATAAACAAATGTGACACATCTTAAACGAATATTCCACAACACTTTTGGAAAGACATTTCTGAAGTATAACAAAGGTAAAATACTGGGAGATAATGAATGGTTCAAAGGGCAGAAACACACAACTAGATGTTTTCTAAAGTAAATGGTCTAAGAGTGGGTAATTAGGAGCCCACAGTCAGGAAGAACCCTGCCTCAGGTTTAATCAAGCTGACAGGATAGTAAGGGTGCCTGGTGTCTCTTGTGTAGATTTGGTGCTTCATTCCAGCCATGCCTAATCCTACAGTCTAGGGACCACATCCAGTGCTGGACTCTATGGAGATATCACCAGTACAGCTTACCAAGCACTCTCCAATCTCCAGCAATTGTTGGCACCTTCACTGACTTGGTTAATGTTTCTATTGATGTGACCAAAAGCAACTTGGGAGAAGTTGGTTTATTTCAGGTTACAACTCCCAGGTCACTGATCACTACTGAAGGAAGTCAAGTCAGAAACTCAGGGCAGGAAGCTGGAGGCAGGAACTGAAGAAGACACAGAGAGGTGCAGCTAACTGGCATGTTCCCCATGGCTTGCTCAGCCTGCTTGCTTATAGAACCCAGGACCACCAGCCCAGAGTAGCACCATCTAGAGTGAGTTGGGCCTTCTTGGTTATCAATCAAGAAAGCATCCTACATAATTTCCTCAGGCCAATCTGTTTTCTCCTTTCCCTCAGCTGGGAAATGTTGCTCTTCCCCCTTTGATTTGTGTCAAGTTGACAAAAGCAGACAGCACGCATAACTTCTAATCTCCTCTAACAACCACATTGGATTTTGATCTTTACTTTTAAAGCACAATCATTGAAATGGAAACATGTTTAAATGGAAACAATCATTGAAATGCATCATTTTAACAGATTGACCTCAGTCTTCAGATATGAATATTTAACGGACAAGAAATGTGGCCAATTTCTTCACCATGTCTCTTTTTCACTAATGGGGTAGTGACGTGGCAGGAGAGGTACATGCACTGTATATGAATAAACTCTAGTACACATACATGCTCTTATCTTTGTATGAGAATTCATAAAGCTGACTTAACTCCATGTTTAATTCAGAAGATACCGTCCATAAATAGTTTCACTTTTATGAAGTTGGCTAAGATACATAAAAGCACTGCTCTTTACTCTAGCCCATTTCATTTTTGCACAACTCTTATATCGTCAAATTTACCCTATTCCAAACTGACATACTCTTTCTTAGAAAATTTCTATCCATTGAAATTATTTTTGCCTTGTGAAATAGAAGTCACTCACTTTTAAGAAACAGTTACATAAAATAGAAAACTATCACAGGGGTAGGTCAGGGTCCAGAAAAAAAGTCTTTGGTACCAAATGAAAAAGTGGAGGCAGGTATCCTTATGTGTGAATGAAACCAGTAAAGATTATTGCAAAGTTGACTTTCTGGTTGTTTGCATGGAAGTGAATCTTTAATGAGACATTCCAGTGCATCCATCTAGCCCAATTCCAGATGTGCTGAAACTGAGTACAAAGTAACAAACAGCTCTTTCCACTTACAGATGGAATAACAGATTCTAGAGGGGTTAGATCCAGACTGAACTAGTCTGAACCAACTACAGTCTAAAAGTTATGGAAATGACTGTTGAGCAAAGCTGAGGGTTTAGGAAATAGGTTTTGTAATTGTAGAATTAAAGATGGAACATTCAACAGAGCAAAGAGTACAGGCTATGGCCTGGGTATCAGACTTCTAAATTGAAGAGGGAGCAAAGGAAATCAATTGACATTGAGCCAGGTTTCTCAGGGAAGCACAATCCTTTTATCCAAGTCAGCTGAGTTTGCATCTGATGGATTTCTCCTGAATTGCACCTTTCCTAAGATAAACAGACTAAAGGTCAGTGAGGCAATGTCCAGGTCCCAGCCTGGTACCATGGTTCTCAAACCCAGGAAGCAGAATGGACTAAAAGGCATCTTGGAAGGTCTATTCTCAGGATATTCTTTCAGCATTTTGTGTGTAGATCGAAGACTTCCGTATTTTCATTTTTCTGGCGAAATTCTTAAGTACTTCATGTGTTTCTGGTCTGTATGCAGGACCTTAGACAGAACTGTTCTCTTCCAGTTAACACCAATGAAGCGATCTAGGGTTGTACAGAGAAAGAATGAGAGTTGAATTTCTGAGCTCATGTGGAGAGCCAGCCAGAGATTAGTGGAAGAAAATGAGCAGGGAGGTCACTGGCTGGTCTCGAACCACTAGTGGAAAGGCAGTGAGTTAGAAATCCTACTGAGACTCCAAGAGGACAGACCCCCTGAACCTGGGAAAACAGCCTTTGTAAATGCTTCAAGGAAAACCAGTTTGCTGGGAATTCAGGGAGATGGTGAAAAGCAGTAATGAAAATATACAGCTAAGTTTGGCACACAAGAGGAAGGGAGGGTGAGGAAGGGGACTTAGCAGGACAAGACACAACAGAGGATGCCATAGCCTCGCTGGCCAGGTTCTGAGCTGGAGAGAGAATAAATCTGTACCATGGGGATGGGGGCAGGGCTAAGGGTGGAGAATGCTCGCCTGCTCAAAGCATGGCCTTTTTCTCCTCCTCTGAACTCTGTGTACCACTCCGTCCCCATCAAGCACTTAGTTTCAATCCCCCTTCCTCCCCACCACACCCTTTTTCCTTATAGACTCCCTGGAAATGAAATCATTGCCCAGTGTTCCACCAAATTTGTTGAAAGGTATAGAGACACAAAACAGTTCTCAGTTGCTCAACCGAGCCTATGCTTTATCCCTGGACTTGTGAGGGATTTGGTAACTTTATAGTGAAAGGAATAGTCAACTGCCTTACGGTTTAACACAAAGTGCTTCCATATGAACGGGAGGCTGGCCCTTTTGGGGAAGGACAGGCTAGCCCAGACACTCACAGGGAGTTTACTGTCATTAGCTGAAGCAGCCCCCACGCCACCAGATCCCCGGGCAAATTCCTAGCTTGGAGTTAGCTCAGGAGAAACTGCCACTGCAGCTAAGGAGTTAACCGAATAGCACCTCTGCCCCCACACACAGCCCCAACTGTTAGGGTGCTGTGTGCAGTCCCTAGGTCCTCTCCTCTCTCTCCCGTAACAGCAGGAATGTCATCTTTCTTCAAGGGGCTCTTGCTGTTGCTTGTTCAGCTCACGCCTCACCATTCTTTCCTTGAGGTGACTAGCAGGTACATGGATTCCCCTCCCTTCCCAGAAGTTGTAATGAGGTCTTCTACCCTATATTAGTATCATGAGCTGTGGAATTTTCATGTCACAGCATGGAAGTTGAAGACACAAGAGTTTGGGGCCAGAGTTTCTATCTGAGGCCTGTAATTGGAAGTTGCCTATTTCCATTAAATTGCCAAAACTTG
>NC_050449.1:3262899-3411948 GCF_903995425.1 Onychomys torridus | reverse complement strand
AAAATGAGAGAGATAGTCAGAAACAGATACTTGTGCTCAGCCAGCATTTTAATGGAGGACGTTCTTCCATTTTGCAGAGAAGATAAAAAGCTGTGGTAGTGTGGGTCAGCAGACAGGATCCAGGTACAAGATGGAGATCAGGGCAGAATACCTCAGCAGGCCCGGAAGGTGAAGAGATGGAATCAACATGCTTTCCCCCGTACTTCTTTCACAGTGAGACCTCTAGGCTCCTTCTTGATGAATCATTTGCCTCATCAATTCCCAGGTTCCATTTTGTGGAGACAGCAGAGAGCAATAGCGGCTTGTGTTATATTTACAGACATCATCAATCCTCTGGTGCCTTTAACCTTTTCTTGGGGAGTACAACTTTTTCTGATATTTCTCCTAGAAGGCTGAAAAAAATGAGCTAAATGATGCCATCTTCCATGGAGGAAAGACAGCAGTATCTTATAGGCAGCAACCATTTTGGCCCATTACTACTTGGCAGCAATTCTTTTTGAGAACAGGTATTTATATCTGTCTGATCAGGAAGACAGAATTGATGCACATTGATTGATGTGTTAAAATTACATGCAACTTCTGCCTCTTCTATGCAGATGCTCAAGTCCAAGATGAGGCCAGCTTTAGTTACAGTTTTGCTAAATGAGTTATATTCCACAATGTGGGAAAAAAACCGATAAGACATGCTGCTGCATTAGAAAGGCTCACCTGCAAGTCTGCTCTTATCACTTAGCAATGTTGCAACCTTGGGAGAGCTGAGTCCGAGTCCTTTAAGTCTAAAGAGATGATGATGTCTGTAGCGTCTCACAAATCTATTGTGGAGATTAAATACAACCATCTCTAAAGTCTGCAACAAAGAGCTGGGCATGCTGTGCTGGCTCAATCAATATTAATGCTCCATCTCTCTCCTCTTTCCAGGCTGTCTCCTATTCCTTCTTTGCAGTCACCTCTGTTCCCAAGTTCCTTGGGCCACGAGGCACAACTGAGGGGCAACAGACTCCAAGCCAGTAGGCGCCACTCCATAGTACATTCCTTCACAACCAAGATCAATTTCTCACAGTTTTCTTCATCTTGTATACAATGGTGATGATGCCCACAATCTTATGGAGGTCAATGGACCAAAAGAAGAGACTGAGAAGGATAGAAAGCTGCCAAGATCTTTATTCCTGGGTCTTTTTAAGGAAATCCCCAGGGATTGAGAGAATGGACAGTTTTCTAATTGCTGACACTCTTGGATCTTGAGGGTGGCACTCAATGATAGTATTCCCAGGATATAATATTTTCTGTTCTTTTTGGAAATGTTCCCATTTTTCCACATCCTTCTCAACACATTCATGTAAAATGGTTCAGTCATTCTAGCTGGTGTGAGGATCACTGCATTGTGGAGGATGAACCTTTCCCATGCCAGTGAGGCTGAGCATCCTCTGTCCCTCTCTGCCCTCTGCAGACTCTTTCTCGGTGGGGGGGGGGGGTATCCATCTAAGTCTTTTGCTCAGTTTCAAATTTGTTTTTGGTTACTGAATTCCTAGTTGAAGGACTCCCTAACATAACTAGCACATTAACCACTCATCAGGTAGTAGGGCTGCAAATACTGCTTCCCAGTTCTGCAAGATGCCGTCCTTCACCCCCACCCAGGCTTACGTGATCCTATGTGTTCATTTTTGCTTTTGTTGCATTTGATGACATTTCTAAAATCAGCAACATGAAAAGCTTTGCCCTCTGTTTATTTTCTAGCAGCTTTACAGCTTTGGGTCTAATATTTATGTCTGTCACCCATTTTTAGTTGATTGCTGTAGAGTAAAATGGTACAATCGCTATAAAAGCAATATGGAGGTCCCTCAAACAACAATAAAACACCATTTGAACAGGCTGTCACATTTCTGTGCATTTATTCAAAGGACCTTAAGTTATAATCTAGCAGAGATATTTTCACCCTCTACTTACTAAAGCAAGCATTTACAATAGTCAAGATATAGAAACAGACTGCTCCCATTGTCACACACACACACACACACACACACACACACACACACACACACACACACATAAACACACACACACACAAACACACACACACATAAACACACACACACAAACACACACACACATAAACACACACACACACACCACACACACACACACATAAACACACACACACATACACACACACACACCACACACACGCACACGCATAAACACACACAGACACACACTAACACACACACACACATGAACACACACACATAAACACACACATAAACACACACACACATAAACACACACACACACATAAACAAACACACACACACACACACATAATCAGACTTTTTTTTTATTATATTTGTGTTTTAATTTTACACATCAGCCATGGGTTCCCCTGTCCTCCCCCCTCCTGCCCCTACTTTTCCCCCAACCCCTCCCCTCCACTCCCATCTCCTCAAGGGCCAAGACTCCCCTGGGGATTAATTTAAGCCTGGTAGATTCAGTACAGGCAGGTCCAGTCCCCTCCTTCCAGGCTGAGCAAAGTGTCCCTGTGTAAGCCCGAGGTTCCAAACAGACAGCTCATGCACTAAGGACAGGTCCCAGTCCCACAGCCTGGATGCCTCCCAAACAGATCAAGCTATTCAATTGTCTCAATTATCCAGAGGGCCTAATCCATCTGGGGGCTCCACAGCCTTTGGTTCATAATTCATCTGTTTCCATTAGTTTGGCTATTTGTCCCTGTGCTTTTTCCAATCTTGGTCTCAACAATTCACGCTCTTACAGTCCTTCCTCTTTCTCGACAATTTGACACCTGGAGCTCCACCTGGGGCCTGGCTGAGGATCTCTGCATTCACTTCCATCAGTTATAAGATGAGAGTTCCAGCACGACAGTTAGGGTATTCAGCCATCTGATCACCAGCCTAGGTCAGATCAGGCTTTCTCTTGACCATTGCCAGCAGTCTACAGAGGATGTATCATTGTGGATTTTTGGGGACCTCTCCAGCATTCTGCCTATTCCTGTTCTCATGTGGTCTTCATTTATCATGGTCTGTTATTCCTTGTTCTCCCTTTCTGTTCTTGATCCAGCTGGGATCTCCTGCTCCCCTAAGCTTTCTTTCCCTCAAAACTTGCCCTTCATTACTCCCACTGTCGTCCAGGTGGTTCATGTAGATCTCATCCATTTCTATGTCATTGGTTGATCCCTGTGTCTTTTCTAGGGTCCCATTTTCTAGGTAGCCTCCCTGGACTTGTGTACAGTCTAGTCATCTTTGTTTTACATCTAGTATCCTCCTATGAGTGAGTACATACCATGTTTGTCCTTCTGAGTCTGGGTTACCTCACTCAGGATGATTTTTTTTCTAGATCCATCCATTTGCCTGCAAACCTCATGATGTCATTGTTTCTCTCTGCTGAGTAGTACTCCATTGTGTATATGTACCATATTTTCTTTATCCATTCTTCAGTTGAAGAGCATCTAGGTTGTTTCCAGGTTCTGGCTATTATAAACAATGCTGATATGAACATAGCTGAGCAAATGCCCTTGTGGTATGATTGAGCATTCCTTGGGTATATGCCCAAGAGTGCTACAGCTGGGGCTTGGCAGAGATGGAGTCCCAATTTTCTAAGAAAGAGCCATATTGATTTCCAAAGTGGCTGTACAAGCTTGCATTCCCACCAGCAGTGGAGGAGAGTTCCCCTTGCTCCACATCCACTCCAGCATAAGCTGTCTTCTGTACTTTTGATCTTAGCCATTCTGACAGGTGTAAGGTGGTATCTCAGAGTCATTTTGATTTGCATTTCCCGGATAATTAGGGATGTTGAGCAATTCCTTAAATGTCTTTCAGCCATTTGAACTTCCTCTGTAGAGAATTCTCTGTTTAGTTCTATAGCCCATTTCTTAATTGGACTGTTGGGCATTTTGGTGTCTAATTTCTTGAATTCTTTATATATTCTGTATATCAGCCCTGTGTTAGATGTGGGGTTGGTGAAGACCTTTTCCCATTCTGTAGGCTGTCGCTTTGTCTTGTTGACCAGGTCCTTTGCTCTACAGAAGCTTCTCAGTTTCAACAGGTCCCATTGATTGATTGTTTCTTTCAGTGTCTGTGCTACTGGTATTATATTTAGAAAGTGCTCTCCAGTGCCAATGCGTTCAAGACTACTTCCTACTTTCTCTTCTTTCAGGTTCAGAGTAACTGGATTTATGTTGAGGTTTTTGATCCACTTGGACTTAAGTTTTGTGCATGGTGACAGATATGGATCTATTTGCAGCCTTCTACACATTGACGTACAGTTATGCCAGCACCATTTGTTGAAGACGCTTTCTTTTTTCCATTGTATAGGTTTTGGTTTCTTTGTCAAAAATTATATGTTCATAGGTGTGTGGGTTAATGTCAGGGTCTTCAGTTTGATTCCATTAGTCCACATGTCAGTTTTGATGCCAGTACCAAGCTGTTTTTATTACTGTAGCTCTATAGTAGAGCTTGAGGTTGGGGATCGTGATGCCTCCAGAGGTTGTTTCATTGTACAGGATTCTTTTGGCTATCCTGGGTTTTTTGTTTTTCCATATGAAGTTGAGTATTATTCTTTCCAGATCTGTGAAGAATTGTGTTGGTAATTTGATGGGGATTGCATTGAATCTGTAGATTGCTCTTGGTAAGATAGCCATTTTTACTATGTTAATCCTGCCTATCCATGGCCATGGGAGATCTTTCCATTTTCTGACATCTTCTTCAATTTCTTTTTTCAGGGACTTAAAGTTCTTGTCATATAGGTCCTTCACATGCTTAGTTATAGTAACCCCAAGGTATTTTATAACATTTGTGGCTATTGTAAAGGGTGATGTATCTCTGATTTCCTTCTCAGCCTGTTTGTCTATTGTATATAGGAGGGCTACTGATTTTTTTGAGTTGATCTTGTATCCTGCTATGTTGCTGAAGGTTTTTTTTAGCTGTATCAGTTCCTTGGTTGAATTTTTGGGGTCACTCATGTATACTATCATGTCATCTGCAAATAGGGAGAGCTTGACTTCTTCCCTTCCAATTTGTATCCCCTTAATCTCTTTATGTTGTCTTATAGCTCTGGCTAGAACTTCAAGTACTATATTGAATAAGTTTGGGGAGAGGGGACAGCCTTGCCTTGTTCCTGATTTTAGTGGTATTGCTTTGAGTTTCTCTCCATTTAACTTGATGTTGTCTGTTGGCTTGTTGTAGATTGCCTTTATTATGTTTAGGTATGTTGCCTGTATTCCTGATCGCTCCAAGACCTTTATCATGAAGGGGTGTTGGATTTTGTCAAATGCCTTTTCTACATCTAGTGAGATGACCATGTGGTTTTTTTCTTTGAGTTTGTTTATATGGTGTATTACATTGACGGACTTTCATATGTTGAACCACCCTTGCATCCCTGGGATAAAGCCTACTTGATCATGGTGGATAATTGTTTTGATGTGTTCTTAGAGTCTGTTTGCCAGTATTTTATTGAGTATTTTTGCATCAATGTTCATGAGGGAGATGGGTTTGTAATTCTCTTTCCTTTTTGCATCTTTGTTTGGTTTCGGAATCAGGGTAATTGTAGCCTCATAGAAGGAGTTTGGTAATATACCTTCTGCTTCTATTGTGTGGAACAATTTAAAGAGTATTGGTATTAAGTCTTCTTTGAAGATCTGGTAGAATTCTGTGAAGCCATCTGCTACTGGGCTTTTTTTGGTTGGGAGACTTTTAATGCCTGATTCTATTGTGTGTACTTCTCTTCTTTGGGGTTTCCTGCTGTGGTGTTATCTATTGCCTGTGTTTTCATGGGTGTATTTGCTTTCCTTAGGTTGGAATTTTACTTCCAGTGCTTTCTGTAGGGCTGGGTTTGTGGATAAGTATTGTTTAAATCTGGCTTTGTCTTGGAAGGTCTTGTTCACTCCATCTGTGATGATTGAGAGTTTTGCTGGGTATATTAGTCTAGGCTGGCATCCATGGTCTCTTAGTGTCTGCATTATATCTGTCCAGGTTCTTCTGGCTTTCAAAGTCTCCATTGAGAAATAGGGTGTTATTCTGATGGGTTTGCCTTTATAAGTCACTTGGCCTTTTTCCTTTGCTGCCCTTAATATTCTTTCTTTATTCTGTACATTTAGTTGTTTAATTATTATGTGGTGAGGGGACTTTTTTGGGGGGTCTAGTCTGTTTGGTGTTCTATAGGCTTCTTGTATCTTCATAGGCATTTCACTCTTTAAGTTGGGAAAGTTTTCTTCTATGATCTTGTTAAATATATTTTCTGTGCCTTTGAGTTGGTATTCTTCTCCTTCCTCTATCCCTATTATTTGTAGGTTTGGTCTTTTCATGGTGTCCCAAATTTCTTGGACATTTTGGGTCATGACTTTGTTGGTTTTAGTGTTTTCTTTGACTGATGAATCTATTTCTTCTAATGTATCTTCAACACCAGAGATCCTCTTTTCCGTCTCTTGCATCTGTTGGTTATATTTGCATCTGAAGTTCCTGTTTGTTTACTCAGATTTTCTATTTCCAGCATTCCTTCTGCTAGTGTCTTCTTCATTTTTTCTATTTCCCTCTTCAGGTCTTGGACTGTTTCCCTTGCTTTTTCATGATTTTCTTTCAGGGAATTATTGTTGTCTTCTGCTTTAATTGTCCTTTCCTCTAGTTTTTTTATAGTGTTCTTCCAATTTTTGTTTTTCTGTTCCTCCACTTTATTTTTTATTTCTTCTATATAAGGCTCTAGCCTCTTCATGATGGTACTTATAAGGTTCTTTTCTTCTTCTTCTTCTTCCATTTTGTGATGTTCAGGTCTAGCTATTGGAGAAGGGCTAGGTTCTGGTGATGCTGTATTGTTCTTTATTTTGTTGTATGTACTTCTGCCTTGGCATCTGCCCATCTCCTTGTGGGTTCGTTCTTGGTCTTATCAGTGTACTTGGTCCAGACAGAGCCGACAGATTTAGGGAGCCTTGCTGTGGTCCAGATGGAAGCTCTGGGCTGGATGGGAGCTCTGGTCCAGATGAGAGTGCTGGCCTGATAGGAGCTGGGGGGCTGGACTCTGAGTCTCGGGAAGTTCCCGGAGTCTCCTTATCTTGTCCAGATGGGAGTTCCTCTTGTCCAGATGGGAGTTCTGGGACAGGATGGAAGCTCTGGTCCAGATGGGAGTTCCTGGACAGATGGTAGCTGGGGGCTCTCTGGTCTAGATGGGAGTTCCGGGGTGGATGGGCGCTGGGTGCTGGTCTCTGAGTCATAATCAGACATTTTATAAAAATATATTGCCATATGCAACTCCCTGTTGTCCTTTAGGAATGCTATGCTAAATGAAATTAGGCACAATAGAAAAGTTAATACTGTACAGATGTTGTTTACATGACGAATATAACATATTCAAACTCACAGAAGCCAGAAGTAGGTAGGGAGGTTGCCACAATGAAGGAGGGTCTGCTACACAAGAGACAAAGTTTCATCCTGGAAAGTGGTGATGCTGTACATAGCAACATATTACAGTTTCCTATTTGTTAAGGGGTAGATCTAATGTTGAGTTCTTAATATAAACTGAAAAAAAAATACAGACCAAAAAGCAAAACTATGGCAGTTGTTTTTTTCCCCATTTATCCATTGCTATTAACAACATTAAATTAAATTAAATTAAATTAAATTAAATTAAATTAAATTAGGTATTTTATAATAAAAAATAGAAATCCATTTGGCTCTTAGTCTGGAGCATGGTATTCCAATGCATGCAACCTAAATCTGGCCATGAGGAGCTTTTCTCTTTCCTCCATTAGTCGGTCCCAGGGATTGAACTCATGTCAATAGGCTTGACCCAGAAGCCTCTTTCTGATGAGCTATGTCACTGGCCCTGATTTAAAGTTTTGAAAAAAATAAATTGTTTTTATTTTTCCACTGATAATCCTTTCAAAATGAACTTTTAAAAAAGTCTCTGTATTTGGACCTAAATATATATCAATCTAACCTGCTTTAAGTAAAGCAGTAGAATGTATATGGAGACCACTCATGGTGTAGGAGCTTGCAGGTGATCACCCTCATTAAGATCTGACATGTATTCCTCAAAGGCCTGTTCTTTAAAGACTTGGTCACCAACCTGTGATTTTGTAAGAAGGAGGAGGTAGGAGCTTTAGGAGACAAGTGCCCCAGCCAGTGGGGTCTTCAACAGGACCTGAAGGGAGGGTCGGTGAATGAGAGGGACAAGAGACACAAAGAATGAGAGCAAGACAGGACATCTGATCAAGCTCCCAAATTTTATTTTCCTCTTGAGGCATATATAAGCAAGGGCAAAAGGGGAAGGGGAGTGCAAGCAGGGAGGGGACTTTCATCATGGGTTGTTCAGCCAGCAAGGAATGTTGCTATGGGGATTATGTATTCTTGCCTAACTGCCTGACTGCAGAGAGGTCACCTGATTTCTGAGAAGAAGTTCTGGTATTTTAGAGAAGGGATTCTGGTGGTATGGAGACTTAAGCAAGGCCTAGATCTAGAAAAAGAGGTGGTTGGGGATTTAGCTCAGTGGTAGAGCACTTGCCTAGCAAGTACAAGGCCCTGGGTTCGATCCTCAGCTTAAAAAAAAAATAGAGGGGAGAAGCCCGAAATATGGTGGCATGTGGATCAAGGGTCACTTAGGCTTATGGCTCTCGTCAGACAAGGAGTAACTGGAGGGGGTTTGGTTAACTGTGGCGTGCTCTTGAAGTCCCCATTGGGACCTGGTTCCTTCCCACTTCCCTCTCCCTGCTGTGGCTATAGGAGTTGAATGATTCAACTGCTCACTCTGTCATGATGCACAGGCTTAAAGCACAACCCCAAATCTCAGAAACTGAGAAGCAATAAGGTATTCCTCCCTATAAATGGATTATTTCAGATATTTTGTCACAGTGACAGCATAGATCTGGCTCTGTTACCACAGAGTCTTGGTTTTATCCCTACCATAAGAGAAATGACTTCCAGTTTCTACCCATCCCTCACCAATGTCTTAATACAAAAAAATGCTTAGAGACATTTGCAAATCAGATGTTCTGAAGAACAGACAATAGTTAACAAGTAAATGCAACCTGAGCCTTTAAAGTGGAATTGAGAGAAACAGCTGCAAGCTGAGCTCTGTAATTGTGTGCTCCCAAGGCAACTGCAGACACACTAATAAGACACTTCTTCCTTCTTTGGGCTGGGCTTACAAAAACTACTTCTTTCAGAATAGTTATCTTAAAAATTTATAAAACATCTAGACATACAGCAAGTAAATAAATCCATATTTGTGTTCTCTCCTAAGAGGTTCAGATCAAAACTAGTTAGTATAATTGCCTCTGGCTTGGTTCCTAGTCAAGAATCCACAGCTGCTGGCTTAAATGGGGAATTTTCTATCATTTTTGGCTCTGGACAACCCTAACTGTCCAGACATGCTGATCTAAGTTACAGGGCTGCTTCTTATAGCCATTGTAGAAATTAACATCCTGACATGCTGACCTAAGCTGTAGGGCTGCTTCCTCTAGCCATTGTAGACACTAGTGCAGTGATAAACTTTCAGGAACCCAGAATTTCCTGGAGTTCTTGCTTTCCTGGGCATATGTCTGGGCCATGCAAGAGGAACAGCAAGCAGCTCTAGAACTCATGGAACATGGCTTGGTGGTGAGTACAACCACATCAAGTGAGCCTCGGAGGGGCAGAGCCCTGGGGACGAGTTTTCTGAGGACCTCATGCTGTTATTGAGCACAGCTCTATTTTCTGCCCTCAGGGTCACCACATCCCTCTTAATCTGTGAGTTGTATGAAAACTGTAAGGGGTTCTAGCCCTCACTGGGCACTGTCACTGGTACTTGAATAAAAGTGATTGACTCTTTCCAAGCATTACTGCTGAAACAGATTAGGATTCAACCACTACACTTGGAAATAATTTAGATATGTAGATTGTTAGTAAGGTTAGGTTATGGTATTTTTGTTAATGGCTTTGAGGTAGAAAATCATGGGGAACAATTTAAAGTTTAGAAAGGCACACTTTTAACAGTTGACCGAGGGACTCATTCAGGTCAGCAAACAAAAACAATGCAGTCTGGCTATTGCTGGCTGATGTGCCTTTCTTGCTAGGATAAGTTGGTGATCAAAAGTGATGATTAATTCATTTACCTACTTCTGCTGCTAGCTTCTTGATATGATTTAATAAAAAATTATTGATGAGTAGGTGTGCACCCTGAAGATTTAAAGTGGAGGTGACTAGTTGTTTTTTATATATAAAAGTTTAGATTTGTGATTCTTTTAAGATTTTTTATAAGATTTTTTTTTGAGATAAATAATAAAATGATTGATCTTTTCTTTGTAACCTCAGATTCAACTTGCCAGTAAAAGAACTGGATGAGAAACATGCCAATACTTTGTTAATCTATAATAAGTTGCTAAGAAATGAATGTATGTGGTTTCTTGGGAATAATTTGTTTTTCACCTGTAATATGTAAAATGTTTAATCATGTAAGGGCAGTGGGAAACATGCTGTTTTTTACTTGTATTCTTTGTAACCATTCACTTGAAAAATAGAATGTAACCACATTATAGTTTTATATTACTTGAAAATTTTTTCTGGGGTATATAAGAGAAGAAATAAAGTTAGTTGGAAGGAAATCATCAGGAAAAATGTAAAAGGAAACATCAGCAAACAGGCAAGAGGGGCTACCTAGAAAACAGGACCCTAAGAAAGACACAGGGATCCCCCAATGACAGAGAAGTGGATGAGATCTACATGAGCAAACTGGATGTGGGGGGGTGATGAAGGGCAAGGGTCAACGGAAAGAGAGCTTAGGGAAGTGGGAGATCCCAGCTGGATCAAGAACAGAGAGGGAGAACAAGGAAAGAGAGACCATGATAAATGAAGACCCCATGGGAATAGGAAGAAGCAAAGTGCTAGAGAGGTCCCCAGAAAGCCACAAAGATACCTCCACAATAGACTACTGACAATGGTGGAGAGAAAGCCTGAATTGACCTAGTCTGGTGATGGGATGGCCAAACACCCTAACTGTCATGCTAGAACTCTCATCCAATGACTGATAGAAGTGGATACAGAGATCCACGGCCAGGCCCCAGGTGGAGCTCCAGGAGTCCAATTGGTGAGAAAGAGGAGAGATTGTAAGAGTGAGAATTGTTGAGACCATGATTAGAAAATCACAGGGATAAATAGCCAAACTAGTGGAAACACATGAACTATGAACCAATAGCTGAGGAGCCCCCAACTGGATCAGGCCCTCTGGATAAGTGAGACAATTGAATAGCTTGAACTGTTTGGGAGGCACCCAGGCAGTGGGACATGGACCTGTTATTAGTACATGAGCTGGCTGTTTGGAACCTGGGGCCTATGCAGGGATACTTTGCTCAGCCTGGGCGAAGGGAGGAGGGGACTGGACCTGCCTGTACTGAATCTACCAGGTTGAGCTGAATCCCCAGGGGAGTCCTTGCCATGGAAGAGATGGGAATGGGGGGTGGGCTGGGGAGAGGGTGGGAGGGCAGGAGGAGGGAGGACAGGGGAATCTGTGGCTGATACGTAAAATTAAATAAATTTTAAAAAATGGTATCATTTCAAAAAAATAATAATAAATAGAGTGAAAGTAAGTAATTTCTTAAAACAATTTATTAGGTAAGGTGGGCACTGGTTACTAAAATGACCCTATGAAGTTTGTGTGACCCTGTGAACATCCTGTAACAAAAGAGTGCCTTAGTCAAAGTCAGGCATCTGATCCATGAAAGAGGAGGATTCAAATCCAGACCCTGTAATCCTGAGGCTAAGGCTTACTTGTTTTCAGAGTCCTTTGGAGTCTATTGTTAGACCCTGTTATTACTAGGACTTGGCGCATTGCATAGACTATTCCCTGCTTGCTGATTCACAATGTAGACCACTTTAACTGTGGCTTCTACCTCCTTCATGGCATTTCTGTAAGGCTTTATGAATTCATATTTGTTGAACTCTGCATCCTATAGCAGAATTCTGGGGTCAAATTGGGTTTATTAACAGATGAAATCAGTAAGATACAGTCATGACACAGAACAAAACTGAGATGCCACTGCTGATTCAACTGCTGCTGTCCTGTGCTTCTGCCCAAGGGTGTTGGGAACCAAACTGCAAGCCAAGCTTCTGTGCTGCTCAACCAGCCCAAGAGAGGGTGTGACACCCCCCCCCCAATTTTTAAGGGTCCTGTATCTTCAGAGAAGACCATGCCCACCCATTGTGCCAAAATGCTCCATTCAATTGGTCATTGGACTGAATGGCAGAATCCCCACATTTCCCTTTTTATCGAAAATAAAAAGGAAGGCTCTAACGCTAACATAGTAAAAACTATATACAATAAAAACTATTAACATGTATTTTTCAGAGGTAAGGTAAGGTAATAATCATAACAAAAATTGAAACTACATACAATAAGAACAGTTATCGAGTAAGAAATACATCTGAGACATCCATACTATAGGTAACTGGCAATTTTTATAGATTACTCCAACAGTTGTCCTTCCTGAAAAATCTAAGTTTTGTACCTAATATGTTCTTAGCTAACATTTGGGAGGATTGTAACTGTAACTATCTAGTCTTCAACCCTATCAGAGACCTGAGAAGGAAAATATTACTTGAGTAAGCAGGAAGTGCAAGCAAGTGGCTTCCAAAAAGTGTGAGGAATGACAGAAACAGCTGGCTGCCTGGACAGTCACCCAAGGTATCTCTGCAATGTTGGGGCAGTCTGTCTGCCTGCCTGTCTGTCTGTCTGTCTCTCTCTCTCTCTCTCTCTCTCTCTCTCTGTGTGTGTGTGTGTGTGTGTGTGTGTATGGTTTTGTGTCTCTATAGAAAATACAAGAAAAATGTGAGAGGACACATGATTTGCCTTTCTCAGACTGACATAATTCAATTAAAGGGACTGATGGGAGGGTAGGCAAGTATGGAGGGGAGTTTACTATGTGTGTTTCTATAAAAATATCCTTTCATAACACAATAACATGTACAATGCTTACAAGCAATAAAATGTTTAAGTGAGAGAGAGAGAAAGAAAGAAAAAAGGGGGGGGTATGAGAGAGCAGGAGAGTTGAAAAACAGAAAAGCCCATGGAATACCATGACAAAGCAGGTGTATGTCTAAGAGAAGGTAATGGTTGATCTGAACTGCATGCAGAGAAGCAGACAGGCTGGCAGGATTCTGGACTGGAAGGCTGGAGGGAGCTGAGGGAATCTGGAAGTAACCTGTATGAGGAAGTACTTCAAGGATTGTGGTCAGAGCTACAAACAGGCTTACTGAAGTGAAATAGGCCAGGAGGAAGCACAAGCCTATCTTAGCACAGCTATTGAAGTTGCTGGTTCTGGTCTGTCAGACCAATAGCTCTGCGCTGGTCTATCGAATGCAGGTGTGTGAGGAGAGGCTGAGAAGGAAGGAGGACACAGTGAGACCCCAGTGGTCAGAGAGGACAGATCCTCTGTTGAGTAGAGGGTTGGTCCTGATTTCATCTGAAAAGACAAGAAATATTTGTAATTGAATTGAAATTCTGCTTGTAGCCTCTGTAGGCAGTGGTAACTTATCAAGGTCCCACAGATGTGTTTGGAAATTGTCAACCAATTAAAACACACCAACTTAGCAAATTGGTTACTCATTTCTCCCCAAATGTGCACTGAATGTGCTGAAACGAGCATGCTTTAGAAAGTTCAGCGAAGTAGACAGATTTCAGTTACTGGTAATGACTTAAAGTAAAGCAATAAAAATGCCACAGCCAAGTGTGGTTTTTACTCTTTACTTTTGAGCTCTCGATGTGGTTCACTGAAAATGGTAATTGAAATGACTGGCTGAGCTATGACTATCCAGCTCTGTTAACATGGAAGGAAGAGAGGGTAGGTAGCAAGTGGGGGCAGAGGAAGGAAGGGTGCTGGGGGAGAGGACAGGCTAGGATTCCTCACGTATTAGTGGTAGCTAAATCCTCCAGCTCCCTTTATAATATGTCTACCTAATGAAGACCAAGATAGTGCTTCTGCTACATCAGGAGGTTCACACCAGACATGGAAACAATGTTCAGAGTAAGGCAATAGAAAATTCATAAAGATGATACTTCCAGAGAGCTGATATTTAAAAAAAAAAAAAAAAAAAAGACCACACCCAACCCAGCATCTCAAAGGTTAACTCACCAGTTGTGTCTCTCCCCTGGGGAGACAGTGTGTCACTGACATCTTGTGAGAAGAGACTGGAAGTGATGGCAAATGCCCTCCACCCCGACCCCGAAAGGGTAGTTTCAACAGTGAGGAATTGTCCAGCCCCGAAGGTCAACAAGGAGAGGCTGAGAACTCTGCCCTTGTGCTTGCCATGATTTTTCCAGAGAGTTCTTACCACCTGGAAAAGATGATTGCTGACATATTATCTGGGACTCATACCCCCTTTCACTCTAAAAAATATCAGCATTGTAATATTATGTAGAAGTGCATAAAACATGGATTTACAAATTCATAAATTATTGTTAGTGGAAAACTGTAGTCAATCTCGGAGAGAAAAAAATACTAGCAACACTTGTTGTGCATGCATGCACATGCCTGTGTGTGTGCCCCTGTGTGTGTGCCCCTGTGTGTGTGTGTATGTGTGTGTGTGTGTGTGTGTGTGTGTGTGTGTGTGTGTGTGTGTGTGTGTGCCTGTGTGTATGCAGATGCACTTTCCTATAATCCCAGCACATGGGAGGTTGAGAAAGGAGAATCACAAGTTTGAGGCCAGTTTTGGCCACATAGTAAGACTATGTCAGAAAAAGAATGGGGTGGGGGACCGGAGGACCCCAGAGAGGCAGGGAGAGAGAGTGCAGCCTAGAGCCCTGATTTCTGTCCATGGCACTTTTGGTTCTCGGTCTCCAATGCCTTCTTTTCTTTTCACTTTCCTGCCTTTGTCCCAAGGTTGTCTTTGTCTACCCCTTGAATGCTTTGCAGATCAGGAGTGCTGCAGGATTGACTCTTGTATCCATCCTTCTTTCCTTAGTGACTTTCCAACTTCCACCCATGCTAGCAACAATGATATAGTCACAGTTCACGCTGTGTGTATTTTGTTTTTAGGTCAGTCTATCTATCCTACTGTTGACAGACATTTGAGTTATATATGTCTTGGAGTAGTTCAAATAGCATTGTTGTGAATGTTCCTCTATATCCTGTTTTGGATATACTTAGGAACAGAACCTGTGCTCAGGGGGTTACAGGACATGAGGCTTGTTGACATTAGGAGATAGTGTCAAACTTTCTTGTTGTGCCTATATAAGCCGGGCTTCCCCTGGAGTTAGGCACCAACTGTCTCGCTTCCTTTTCTGGTACCTGCCATTGCCAGTCTTTATCATCTTGCCACTCTGATGGCATGTGGCTCCCCTAGACTATGGTCTGCACTTCATTTTTTCTGATGAATAGGAGTGAGTGCATTTCCCTTGCCTCCTAGTCACTTACAGATCCTCTTTGTAAAGCATCTCTTCAGATCACTTGCTCACTTTTCCATACGGCTGTTCTTACTTTCAGGGATTTGCAGTTCATTACATATTTTTATGTCTTTGAAAGACCATTGTAAGAGAAATAAGGAGACCCCCCCACTAGCTCTGCTAAGTGTAGATTCAGTGGAAAATACTGCACTCTGCCCCCACGCCCCATACCAGAAAAGTTAGCCCATCATGCTGTGCTAACAGGATGCTTGCAAGATGACCGCCTGCAGTTGTGCTTGCAAGATAAATTGCTTGAGAAGAATGCTTGCAAAATAACCCCTTGCTAGGTAAGCTTGGAATTCGTTTACCCACCCAGACTCTAAGAAAGACCAGGGAGACATCTGGTCTCCAGATGTCTGCACTTTGGATGACCCCGCTCCGCCGCCCTGATAGAACCGCCTCTTAAAAGGCCTGCGAGCCTTAGACTCAGGGTCACCGGCTACTTCTCGCGCTGGTGGCCCACGAGCTCGTGCTAATAAAACTTCTTTTATGACCCAATATGGGAGTGTAGCTCTCTGTTTTGGATGCCGACCCTAACATTTGGAGGTCCCACCGAGATTGGTAAGGACGATGGTGAGTCGGTGGGGAAGTAGCTGTTCAAGCAGCCCGTGAGGACCCTTGGACGGTGGGGGACAGACTTGTCCTGAACCCACAGGCTGCAGCTCTGGAGGATGCTCTGGAGTGTGGGGAGCCTGAGACAGGGGCCCCGTCTGATTCCCTTTTGTCTAGGAGATTTTTCAGACGGCCCAGGCCAATAGACAATCTTTTGGTTTCATTTTCCCTACCATTTTGCTGGCTTGTCTTGTTTGTGTGTTGTGTCTCGATTTTTGTGTCCTTCTGTGTCTGTTTCTACTTGTTTGGAATGGGACAGTCTGCCTCCACCCCTTTGTCCCTAACCCTCTCTCACTGGTCGGCAGTGACGGACCGCGCATCCAACCTGGCAGTTCGGGTGAGGAAGGGAAAGTGGCAGACTTTCTGTTCATCTGAATGGCCCACCTTCGGAGTCAGGTGGCCAGTAGATGGTACTTTTGATCTTAATATAATTAGGGCAGTCAAACAAAAGATTTTCATTCCAGGTTCGCACGGACACCCAGACCAGCAGGCCTACATTTGGGTATGGGAGGATCTGGTGACTGACCCTCCTAAGTGGGTCTGACCCTTCCTGACTGCTCCTACAGCACCTTCACTTACTTCTGCTCCGATTCTCGTGACCAAACCTTCCCAATCGACTCCATTACCGACTCCATCCTCTCCTCAACCCCCCTTACCTGAATCTCAGAATGACCTCATTTCATTTGCCTTAGACTTCTCACCACCGCCATGGCCACCTCCCTATCAGCCCGACCCACGACCTCTGGCAGAGACTGGGCCTGAGTCTATCTTGGTCTCTCATTGGGTCCAGCACAGGGAACCCACCAGAGGAGAGCAAGGCCCCGGGATGAGGCACCCCCGGAACGGTCGATGATGGGGCCGGGGGTGACATGCCCGCTCTCCAATACTGGCACTTTTCCTCCTCTGACTTGTATAACTGGAAAAATAATAACCCTCCATTTTCTGAGGACCCCTCCAGATTAACAGGTCTCTTAGATTCCAACGTGTATTCCCACCAACCTACTTGGGATGATTGCCAGCAGCTCCTGGGGATCCTCTTCACTATGGAAGAGAGAGAGTGCATTCTCCTGGAAGCCAGGAAACTAGTCCCTGGGCCAGATGGGCGGCCGACTCAACTCCCCACCCTGATTGATGAGCGCTTCCCATTAAGACGACCAACCTGGGACCCAAATACCCTGGAAGGTAGGGAGCATCTGTCCCTCTATTGCCAGACTCTAATGGCAGGTCTCCATGCGGTGGCCAGAAGGCCCACTAATTTGGCTAAGGTAGGTGAGGTTCTCCAAGGGCCTGATGAAACCCCCTCTGCCTTCCTTGAAAGGCTCATGGAAGCATACAGGAGGTATACGCCTTTCGATCCACAGTCTGAAGAACAGAAGGGGGCGGTAGCGATGGCCTTTATAGGACAGTCAGCTGCAGACATAAGACATAAGTTACAGAGATTAGATGGTTTGCAGGGACTGAGTTTGAGAGATTTAGTCAAGGAAGCAGAAAAAGTTTATTATAAAAGAGAAACTGCAGAGAAAAAAGAAGCTAGGTTAAAAAAGGAGAGAAAAGAAAAAGAAAGACAAAGAGAAAAGCGACAAAATCGAAATTTATCATGGATCCTGGCAGTGGCAGTGAAGGACAACTCAGGGCCTCGAGGCAGAGGAGGTCGCCCGCCTTTAAAGCCTAACCAATGTGCATACTGCAAGGAAGAGGGTCATTGGGCCCGAGAGTGCCCCAAAAAACAAAGAGGACGAGGCTGGTCAGTCTTGACCTTTGAGGACTGAGGAAGTCAGGGTTTGGAACCCCTCCCCGAGCTCCGGGTAACGTTTGAAGTGGAGGGGACCCCAGTCGACTTTGAAGTAGATACAGGGACAGTCTTTTCAGCAATACAACAACCACTCAGGCCACTATCTTCCCACAAGACTCTGGTCCAAGGGGCCAACAGGAGTAGCGAGAGACCCTGGACCACTCAGAGAACAGTCAACTTAGGGAAAGGTACTGTGCAACATTCTTTTTTGGTCCTCCCTGACTGTCCCGCGCCTCTCCTGGGGAGGGATCTCCTGACAAAATTAGGAGCCCAAATAACTTTCACCGCCCAAGGACCTGAACTAAAGTTTGCCCATCCCATGGTCGGGGACCTCTGCCTCCTCACTTTAGAACTCCCAGCAACAGAGGAATATCGGCTGTATGGGACCACCATCCCCGCGGCCCAACTGACTATGGTCCCCACAGGACTGGGAAATGAAGAATGGACCCACAGGTTCCCGGAGGCTTGGGCAGAGATGGGGGGACCTGGACTGGCAGTAGAACAGCCACCCGTTGTGGTCACCTTAAAACCCACAGCAGTTCCGGCTCGGGAAAAGAACCCCTTTGTCTGGCAAGAGGAACACCAGACAGCGTTTGAGTTTGAGACACTGAAGAAGGCACTGCTGTCGGCACCTGCCCTTGCCCTTCCTGATTTGCAGTGGGAAACAGGAAGGCCGATCAAGAGGCAAAGGAGGCTGCCCTCTGGGATCCAAGGAGCCTAGCCATTCACGCCTTGACTCCGGAGGATCCAGCTCCTGAAGAGGCTCCACCCCTGGAACTTCTGAAAGACACTCTGTAAAGGATCCACAAATTAACCCATTTGGGCAGCAGAAAATTGATCCAGCTGACTACAGAAGATAAGACCCTCTCCCCATCTGAAAAGAAACAAATGGCAGAGAAGGTGGTAGCTGCTTGCTGGGCCTGCCAGCAGGTAAATGCATATCCTGGGAGACTGGCCCCCGGAAAAAGGCTATGAGGAATCCACCCTGGCCAGGATTGGGAAGCAGACTTCACTGAGATAAAGCCAGCTAAGTATGGCCTGAAGTACCTGCTAGTGTTTGTAGATACCTTTACAGGATGGGTAGAGGCCTTCCCTACCAAGAGAGAAACAGCGATCGTGGTTGCCAAGAAAATCTTGGAAGACATCTTCCCTTGGTTCGGGTTACTGCAGGTAATAGGGTCAGATAATGGACCAGCTTTTGTGGACCAGGTAAGTCAGGGACTTACAAAGGTACTGGGGATTGATTGGAAGTTGCATTGTGTCTATAGACCCCAGAGCTCAGGACAGGAAAACAATTAAAGAGACCTTAACCAAATTGACCATGGAAACTGGCTCTAGAGATTGGACGATGCTCCTACCTTACACCCTCTTTAGGGCTAGAAATACCCCTTCCTTCATGGGTCTTACCCCCTTTGAACTGCTCTTTGGGTGTGCACCCCCAGTTAAGAACCTAACCCTCCAGCAAGGAGAAATCATGCCTTCCCCTCTGTCTGACAGGCTGCAAGCCTTAGCATCTGTCCAGCATACACTGTGGAAGCAACTGTCCGCTGCATACCAACCTGGCGGGGACAGCGCTGCCCATCAGTTCCACGTGGGGGACTTCGTATACATCTGCAGACACTAGCATCAGACTTTGGAACCCCGGTGGAAGGGACCATACCAAGTCCTGCTGACCACCCCAACGGCGGTCAAGGTGGACGGGATCGCCACCTGGATCCATGCCTCCCACCTCAAGCCAGCCAAAGTGCCAGATGACTCCTGGACTGTGGAACAGACTGACAATCCTCTTAAGCTTCAGATTCGTCGCCAGTGCGACCGCAAGTAATCCACATCAACCAGTGTCTCAGACTTAGCAGGTTATATCAGGCCAAGGGGAAATTGTATGGGAAATTACCTCTAATCAGCACCCACTGTGGGGCTGGTGGCCTGACTTGCACCCGGACCTCTGCCAGCTAGCAGCAGGGGCAGATGGCTGAGATATCCCTACAACTGACCCTAGGAACCCTAGATCACCAGCCGTCTGTCAGGATGGAAAAGGAACTTGTAAATATAATGGGGGGAGATACGGGTGTAATAAGAAAATCAATGACAAAACTTAGAAAAAGATTAGATGCCAGAGAAAAGAAGCTGGTTTGAGGGATGGTATAATCAATCCCCATGGCTAACTACATTATTGTCAGCCCTCACAGGACCACTTATTGTATTAATTCTTGTCCTCATGATTGGACCATGTATCCTCAATCGAATCTCGGCTTTTGTACGATCCCAGGTAAATGGGGTTAAGATGATGGTCCTGAGACAACGATACCAGCCAATATCTGGCAGTGACCTTTAGGATTAAAGGTCGGCACAAGAAAAAGGGGGGAATGAAAGACCATTGTAAGGGAAACAAGGCCCCCCCCACTAGCTCTGCTAATTGTAGATTCAGTGGAAAATACTGCATTCTGCCCCCACGCCCCATACCAGAAAAGTTAGCCCATCATGCCTTGCTAACAGGATGCTTGCAGGATGACCGCCTGCAGTTGTGCTTGCAAGATAAATTGCTTGAGAAGAATGCTTGCAAAATAACCTCTTGCTAGATAAGCTTGGAATTCGTTTACCCACCCAGACTCTGAGAAAGACCAGGGAGACATCTGGTCTCCAGATGTCTGCACTCTGGATGACCCCGCTCCGCCGCCCTGATAGAACCGCCTCTTAAAAGGCCTGCGAGCCTTAGACTCGGGGTCACCAGTTACTTCTCGCACTGGTGGCCCATGAGCTTGTGCTAAATAAAGCTTCTTTTGTGATCCAATATGGGAGTGAAGCTCTCTGTTTTGGACGCCGACCCTAACACTATGATGACAAATCTAGAGTAACTTTGGGGCTCAAGTAGTGATATGAATATATGAAACAGTAGGGAACTGAATAAGAAAATAAATCATGGGGGCTGGAGAGATGGCTCAGTGGTTAGGAGCACTGACGGCTTTTCTAGAGGTCCTGAGTTCAATTCCCAGCAACCACATGGTGGTTCACAACTATCTCTAGTGAGATCTGATGCCCTCTTCTGGCATAAAGGCATACATGCAGACAGAGCACTCATACATAAAGTAAATAAATAAAATTTAAAAGAAAAAAAAAATCATGGTGGTTGAAATGGTTAATGGGAGAATATTACATTCATTCAGGAACAATCCACACATTTGTGTATACATACACACATATGCACATATGCACATATGCACACACACACAGACACACACAGATATCAGGCAAGCCCATTGGCTAGTAGTCATCATGTTCTACCTCCTTTCGAGTGTCAGGACAAATGAGCTGTAAAGCCCTCAGCAACCCCTCATCACTATGTGGTTTGAATGTGAAGAGCCTCCCAAAGACTTGTGGGTATTTGTTTCCTGTTTTTACTGACAGAAGATGCAATGGAGCCAGCTATAGTGTCCTGGAACTCCCAAGTTGGGTAACTGCTGCCCTGCTTGCCTGACCTTGACCTTAATGTCCTCCCTATGCTGATTCCCTGCTGGTCTCCACCCTCCTGAAGGCTTAAGGGAAATTCCTTGTTTGTGTACCCTGCTTTTGGTGTAAACAGCTTAGATGCAAGAAGGTAGAACATTCAGTAGCGAACTTCTGCCCTCTGGGGTTCCTCCATTGTGCTGTAAGCCTGTATTTAAGGTTTCCTCCCTTCTTCAATAAATGGCATTCAGCATCCCCTGTCACGAAGGACTCACTATCTTTTGTCTCTGTTTTTTGAACCACAGCCCCTTGCTCGGACATGGTGAATGGGTGGTGGTAGCGCAGGCACTGTCACAACAGCCAGCTGGCCTCCTGCTCCCCCAATGTCTTCCCTGCCACAGAGCCATTATGTGTCCTCTCCTTCTTCGAGCCATAATAAACTCTTCTTTTTTCATAAACTGTTTCTTCCTCTTTCTTCTTCTTCTTCTTCTTCTTCTTCTTCTTCTTCTTCATCTTCTTCTTCTTCTTCATCTTCTTCTTCTTCTTCATCTTCTTCCTCCTCCTCCTTCTTTTTCTTCTTCCTCTTCTTCCTCTTCTCCTTCTTCTCTCTCTCTCTCTCTCTCTCTCTGTCTCTGTCTCTGTCTCTCTCTCTCTCTCTCTCACACACACACACACACACACACACACACACACACACACCCAACATCCTTAGTTTCCCTAGGAATGCGAATCAAAACTACCCTGCAGTTCCATTTAATCTCAATCAGAATTAAGAATAAGCCAATAAGTGTTGTTGATAATAGTGGGAAAACACTGATATACTGCTGGTAGGAATGTAAATTAGCATAGCTACAATGCAAATTATTATTCTAGTTTCTTTAAAAAGTAGTATAATGCAGCTTTTATACCAATTTTGGATATATATGTTCAAAAGAATCGAAGTTCAGCTTCATCTGGTAATACATGCATACCCACGCTTATCAAAAGATTCTTCCCAGCAACTCAATTATAGCAAGATCCAGGAGCACACCAACAGATGAATACATAGGACAATGTGGTTTCTACACACAAGGGCATTTTATGTAGCCATAAATCTAAACACCAAGAAAATAAACAACTCAGTTAAAAATTGTCATGGAATTAAATGGAATTCTCAAAATATAAAATACAAACAGTTAAGAACCATATAAAAAAATGTTCAACATCCTTGGCCATTGGGGAAATGAAAATTAAAGAATGGCTAAGATTAAGAAAACAAATGTTGATAAATGCTGATGGGGATGTGGGCAAAGGGAAACAAATATTCATTGCCAATGAGAATTAAGCAGGTGAAACCATGATGAATGTCAGTGTGGAGGTTCCTCCAAAAGGTAGAACTAGAACTACCAAGAGACACAGCTGTGCCCCTCCTGGACCTATGCCCAAAGGACCCCATATCCTACTCTAGAGAGACCTGCTTGTCCATTTACATTGCTTCTCTATTACCACATCCAGGAAATGGAAACCACTTAGATGTCCTTCACCTGATGAATGGGATAATGAAAGTGGTATAATGAAAAAACATTTACACATGGAATATTATTCAATGGTCAAGAAAAATCAGATCATGAAATCTGCAGGTAAAGGGACAAAGCCAGAAACAACCATTCTGAGTGAGTTAACCCAAACCCAGAAAGAAAAATATTGCATGTTTTCTCTTATTTGTGGACACTAGCTTTGCCTCTTCAGATGTATGTGTTCCCTTTGGAATACCCACAGAGATAGGAAAATTAGTAAAGGCCTACATAGGATGCTTTCAAGGTAGCAGAGATAGAACACTGTGGTGATAGAGGGTTAAAGTAAAATAATGGACTAGGAATGGGTAAACGGGGTAGGACATTGGAGGGCAGGACAGAGGAAGCAATGCAGAAAGGCCAGCTAACACCAAAGGCCTTTTGAAAGTCTTATGGAACCTACTAGTGTAGAAACTTTCTTAAGTATACAGAGACACATATAAAAATAATTGCTGGCATGAAGGCTCAGCCATTAGGAACAATAGCTGTTCTTTCAGAGGAACTGAAATTAATTCCCAGCACCCACATAGTGGCTCACACCATCTGTATCTCCAGTTCCAGCAGTCTGACACCCTCTTCTGATTTTTGCGGGCAGTGCATGCACATGGAATACAGATATATGTGCAAACAAAATATCTGTACTCACAAAATAAAAATTAAAAACAAACAAACATACATACTCATAAAGTTAAAAAAAGAATTTAAGTGGAGTTACCCTATATTGGAGCTACAAAGCTCTCACTAGACACCACAAGCTAACAAGTAAAAAGCCCAGCTCAGCAGTGAGGTACCACTCTTCAAGGTGTTGGCCAGTTAGGGTCCCGTAGACTGCCAATTATTATAGACTACTGTCAGTGTTCTCAATTATAATTTAGAATGTGATGGTAAGATGCTATAGTCACTAAGTACTTAATCATAGGACATGGAGTAATCAAGCTGCTGCTCATGTGAGAAAGCTACTGGCTAGCACACAGTGCTGAAGGAGCCATCTACACTACCAGAAAGAAAAATAATCATCAATCATATGATGTTATGAACCCTGTGTGCTATGGCCATTACTGGCCTGGTGAGACATGGCCATTGGTGCAATTGTGGCAAGAATGTCATGAGAGTAACCAACCACTTTCTGATTGGATTTAAGGTCCTTTTCACAAGATACAACTCATTTCTGGCACTGTTACTTTGGGGTCAAGAACCCATGGAGAGACAGGACATAGGCCCAAGAGGAAATCTACTACTATTATTTTGCTAAATGAGCACAGCATTAATCAACTCCTATTGAGTTAAATTTATTCCAGCAGGCCAATGAATCTCTCAACTCTCATGAGAAAAAATTACTCAGAGCCGGGTGGTGCTGGTGGGTGGGGCGGTGGCAGCAGTGGCGGTGGTGGTGGTGGTGGTGGCAGCGGCGGCGCACACCTTTAATCCCAGCACTTGGAAAGCAGAACCAGGTGATCTCTGTGAGTTTGTGAGTTCAAGGCCAGCCTGGGCTACAGAGTGAGTCCCAGGAAAGGCTCCAAAGCTACACAGAAAAACCAAAAAAAAAAAAAAAAAAAAAAGGAAAAGAAAGAGAGACCTACAGCTGATCAAGCAGCAGATAATAAGAGACTGTGAAATGCTCATTCCTAAATGGGACATCTATATTATATTCTCTCAAGGCTCAGGGATCCTTGAGGTAGATGAAGTCCAAAGGTTTAAAGTTGGGGTGGTGGATGACTCCAAGGTCACAGCATTAACTGGACATAGGGCAGTTCCACATATGAACTCAGAGAAGTTGTGACAAGCAGCATAAGATCTGTGCAAGCTCAAGCAGACAAAATCCCAGCATGGTCAGGAAAAGTGGGCATGGAGTCCCATCCCTTGCTGAGAATGAAAGGACCAAGCAGACGCCATAACAAGCTGCTCAGTCTCCTCTCAGAGATCAGGCCTCAATTTCAGTTTACTGAGACTTGAGCAAGCAGTTTCTGGGAGGGCCATGAACAAAAGACATAGTCCTTGCAGTAGCTCCCTTTTTGTGTGTACTCTGACTGCTCAAAGTTCAGCCAGGTGTTTACTGTCTGGGACCCCTCACTATGTCCATGGCAGCTCAAGGACAGAGCCTGGACCACTGAGTCAGCCCCCACAGTCAGTACCTGCTAGACCAGCCAGCCCCCATGGCAGCTCAAGGACAAAGCCTGGGACTTGTCCCAGACAGCCCCCAAAATAATAATTGTAACCCCCAACCAATAAATTCAAAGGTTACATACCCTCACCCAATTAAAAGAGAACAGAGATAAAAATAAACCAATCTGAGTGCAAAACCCCCAACCCTCCCCCCCCCAACTGCCCTGAAGGGCTTGCAGTTTTAGCCTTAAATAGCTAGCCACACAAAGAGCAACTCCTCCCTGCCTCACTGTATTGGGTGTAGGAACAAGTTCCCTGTCTAGACTTGTAAACTTAAACAAAATAAACCTTGCTGTTGCATTCTGGACATCCATGGTCTTCAGTGGTCTCTTTGGGGTCTTGATCTGGGCATAACAAGAAGATATTGGCAATTAATAGCTGCTGAGGGAGGAAGAGTCACTTTTCTTTATGGGTGTGGTCCCTGGTAGTTTCATCACACTCCAGTAGAAGGCACAGTCCAAGAATACATAGGCAGCACAAGTTGGACTTATAAGTTTAAAACAGAAAATCAAAGTTGGGAATGGTGGCAGGTTGATTTGGGAGGAACTGAGAAGCAGGGTATGACTACAAGTACCTTGTAGAAAATTCTCAATGTTCATCATTGGAGGAAGTCAGGAGAGTGACTTAACTGGAGGAACCTGGAGACAGGAGATGATGCAGAGGCTGTGGAGGAGGGCATGGGCTTGCTCAGCCTGTTTTCTTATAGAACCCAGGGCCACTAGCCCAGGTGTGGCACCTCCTACATGAGCTTGGCCCTCTCACATCAATCACTAGTAAAGAAAATGTTCTACAGGCTTGCCTGCAGCCCATCTTATGGAGGAATTTTCTCAATTAAGGTTCCCTCTCTCTGATGACTATAGCTCATATCAAGTTGATATAAAACTAGCCAGCCAGTGTGAAAACTACAAAAACTAGAAAGGTATGTAACAAGGATGTAGTGGGGGAAGTGGACTGGGGAGAGGGATAAAGAAGAGAGGGAACAAATATTATCAAGCACATCAACATTGCAGGTATACACAGAAATGTGTAGGTCTTTGTACAATTAACTCAATAACTGAAAAAGCAGAATGGCTATTTGATATCATTCAGTAAGCTGTGCTTAGGAGCTACAGGGTTGGGCTTGAAAATTAATATTAATTTTGTTCAGGACTACCTTTAAAAATGGCCTGGAACAGTTGGTTTTACTTAGTAGCTAATGAACACAGGAAAATATAACCCAGTCAGAGAATAGAATGTTAAAGTAGAGAAATGATCTTTTCCTATTGAACATAACTTTAACCATATTCAGCTTGAACTCTTGTTTCCTTCATAACATCTTTCTCAATCTTCTTGTTTCATGATCTTTTCTGTCTACATTACTCACCATTTTAGTGCTGATTCTATCAAGAGACTTTTCTGGGACTGTCTATACCCAATCATAAGTTAATTGTGGGTTTGTCCCAGACCTCAGAACTCCAAGCATTTGACTCAGTGGCCCTTCCAGGAGAGACTTATGGTTTAGTGACATAATTCACAACTCTCTGTACAGGAAGATAGACCTGACATGACATTCAAAGTGAGAAGGTGAAGTGAGGAAGAGCAAAGAGATGTCTTGGAGTTTGTATGTAATGTTTTTTCTGTCCTCAATGGTACAAAAAGATGAATGAAAGCAAGTCAGCTTCTCTTCTTCCTGCTCCTGAGGACACTTCCACGCCTGCCCCAGGAAGAAAAGTGTCATTTCCCCACTGGCCACAGAGTCATCGGCCCACGTGCAGATAATCCCTCCTGTGTTGATAAACACTTGGTCTTTAACTGTAGAATCCTTTCCTTCACCTGCTTATGAAACGTTCATGAAATGAAATCACATTTCCCTAAGGCGGGAGATTGACTTTCTCCACCATCAGCCAGGGACAGGAGGGTGCTGTGGATATCGCTCTGTGTAAATAAAGTTCTGATTGGCCAGTGGCCAGGCAGGAAGTATAGGCGGGACAAGAGAGAAGAAAGAGAATTCTGGGACCATTCTCCACCATGAGAAGCAACATGTAAAGACACTGGTAAGCCACAAGCCATGTGGCAAAGTATAGACTAACAGAAATGGGTTAATTTAAGATAGAGGAAGTAGATAACAAGCAGCCTGCCACGGCCATACAGTTTATAAGCAATATAAGTTTCTGTGTGCTTTCTTGGTTGGGTCTGAGCGACTGTGGGACTGGCGGGTAAGAGAGATTTGTCCTGACTGTGGGCCAGGCAGGAAAACTCTAGCTACAAATGGCGTCCAACGTGTTGGCAAGAGTTTCCACCTAAAACCTGAGAAAAAAGATTCTAAGACGGAGCTAAAAACAGCTTCCTAGTTGTCTTTCTTAAATTAGCGGCAGCCTGCCATTTTGAGCTTCTATGGCAGGTTTCTGGGTGTGCGTCTGATCTGCGTGTGGCGGGAATGAGGAGTCTACAAGCGGCACTTTACTCTGCTGCATGGTGGATTTAGCCTTTGCTAGTTAAAAAAAAAAAAAAGATTTCTGGGCTATGCACTGCTTTGATAGAACTGCTTCTGATAGTTGATGGTACACATGGCTCCAGACCCAGAGCTGGCAGTAAACTGCACCACCGCCATGTTGGGAAGCTGAGGTGGGCGGAGCCAACAGCCACAGTGGCATTTCAGGCTTACAAAGATGGATATTACACAGAGAATCTGGTTTGTCTTGTCTTTGGGATTTTTAACTGAAGAAAAAGATTTGATCGTAAAAGCTGTTGAGTTAAATAAATATGTAAATTTTAAAGGTACCTTGACTTCAAAATTTGGATATAAGGATATGTTGCTTTGGAAAAGAGTCTCTGCTTTTGTTTCCACAGAAAGCCAGAGGCTGTGGATTTGTTCCAGATTAAGATACATCAGGTTTGATCAGCCAAGACCACCTGAAAGGTCTCCAATGACACCATGGCCCAGATGATCCAACATCCAAAATGGTTTCAAGGCAACTGGCTCAGAGGTTTACCCTCACGGACTACTCCATAATCCTAAAATTTTCTTTGTGTCCCCATAAGATACAGCGCCCCCCTCCAGCAGGAAGTAGTAAGAAAAACTACGCCCAAATTCCCAGCTGGCTTTGGAGATGGAATTGGCTCACTCCTTCTCTAAACCCAAGCACATTGTTAAAATAAAAGGTTAAGAGCTTCTTGTGTCTCAAATCAGAAGAGCCCTCTGGTGTGGGACAGAGAAAAACCACTATTTTATTTCAAACAGGTTGATTATAAATACAATCTCTTTCTAAAGATAAAAAGGGGGTATGATATAGATATGATAGGATGAAAGGGTAGATTAATGAACTTACTTCTAAAAGAGCAACAACTCATTACAATGTTTTACATTGGTAATCTTCAAATACTTCAAAGACCTACAGAATATGGCATTTAAAATACTTTCAAAATTTAGACTTTCTGGACAGTGAGACATGTCTGCTCCTGGCAGCACCAATTTACTTCAGAGAGGAGGATGGGCATTGAAGACACTTCATATGGAATTTATCTTCACCTTGGCAAAAATAGCCATTTGGGCAAGAAAATGTTCTTGCCTGGACTGCTTGATCGACTGGACATGCAGGACCCATAAAAAGGTGACCACTGAATTTTGCTTGACAAAATGGTCCTTCAGGTTCCTGCTTCGCAGAGGAAACAGCCAGACATTCTACAGGACACTGAGAGAAATTACCAAGAGACTCTAGCCCTGTGGGCTGAAAACAGATGCCCCAACTTTACAAAGGAACATTAGGTGACTGTCCAGGTTGCCAGCTGTCTCTGTCTACTCTTGCAAGACTCCCGAAAAATGCTTGCATCCTTCTCCCGGTTCTCAGGTAATATTATATCTTTCTGAGGCCTTTGATGTGGTTGAAGACTAGATAGTTATAATTTCCTCAGTTATGATACAAGATAAGTTAGATATAAAACCTTAGACTCACAAATATAAGGTAGATAGGATATCTTCTTTAATATTGTAACTGTAATTCTTGCTTGATAATTGTTTTATGTAATTGTACTATGTAAAAGTTAAAACCTTCCTTAAAAAAAAAAAAAAAAGAAAAGGGGAAGTGCTGTGGATATCGCTCTGTGTAAATAAAGTTCTGATTGGCCAGTGGCCAGGCAGGAAGTATAGGCGGGACAAGAGAGAAGAAAGAGAATTCTGGGATGTAGAAGGCTGGGGGGAGACACCACCAGCCGCCACCATGAGAAGCAACATGTAAAGACACTGGTAAGCCACAAGCCATGTGGCAAAGTATAGACTAACAGAAATGGGTTAATTTAAGATAGAGGAAGTAGATAACAAGCAGCCTGCCACGGCCATACAGTTTATAAGCAATATAAGTTTCTGTGTGCTTTCTTGGTTGGGTCTGAGCGACTGTGGGACTGGCGGGTAAGAGAGATTTGTCCTGACTGTGGGCCAGGCAGGAAAACTCTAACTACAGGAGGGAAGAGAAGTAGGCTGTGGGTGCAGCTTAGAGGGGTGCTGGGGTAACCAGACCTAATCACAACACATCTGCAACAAGGCCTTTAAAGACATGTTTGTGATTTGAATCTTTCTTGACTCACCTCTCTTTGCAAATTCTGGAGGCACCAAGGTCACTGTATTTGCAGCTAAGAAGCAAGCCTCTTACAAAATCATGAAGATGAAGGTGTTTTTAAAGGAACTATAAAAGGAGATTGATACATCTGATCAGCAACAGTGCCCTTTCAACAGAGATTTTATATTTGAGTAATTTCTGTCAGTATATCTTCTCAGCAAATACATTTCTTGTTGGGAATAAATGGTAGCAGCTATTTACTCTCGGACCTGCAAACGGATCTGATATGGCCCCTCTGTCTTTTATGTGTGCTCTCGATTGGCATTCCAAAAACTCACCTAGGGAGACTGCAGAAGAAATTGTTTGACCTGCCACCTGAGGCGATAATGTGATGAAGTTGTAGACAGTGGATGCAATAGTCACTCTGGCAATTACAGGATGTGAGAAAAATATGCTTCTTCTCTGTATTTAAGAGCAGTGACCAAAATTTATTTTCTATTTTCTATATCATCCATCAAAAACTGATTTAAAGACCTTAAAAAAAAAAACCACTGTTTATGAGTTTGTAAGATGTTGTCATTATTTTATTTTATTTTCTTGAGACAAGGTCTCACTTTGTAGCCCAGACTGCTCTGGAGCTTCCTATGTATCTCAGGCTGACTTTGAACTCAAAGCAATCCTCCTGCCTTATCCTCCCTAGTGCTAAGACTACAGACTTGAGCTACCATGCTTAGATCAATTTATAAACTCTTTATGGGCTAGAGAGATTGATAAGCAAATAATAGCACTGATTGCTCTTCTAGAGAACCTAAGTTCTGTCCCCAGCAACTAAATGGTGGTTTACAGCCATCTTCTCTTTGTTCCAGGGCCCTCAGTTACCTCTTCTGGTCTCCATGGGTGCCAGGCACATACATGTGCAAACCATCCATACACATAAAATAAAAATCAATAAGTAAATACATCTTTATGGGATTGGGATAGAAATTATCAAGTTATTTAAATATGGATTAGGAGAAAGCCCAAAGTGGCAATATAATCAGCTCATACTCTATAGCTAGACTGCCCAGGCTCAATCCCAGGTATATCACATTTTTGCTGGGTAACCTCGATTAATATATAGCTTGGTGTCTTACCTATTTCATATGTCTAATGAGTTTAAATATAGTAAGTACCTGATAGTGATTGGTCTCAGTTAGAAAGTGCTTGCTTAGCATTCACAAGTGGCCCTGGGTTTGACTAGGCCTGGTGGCACATGCTTGTCATCACAGCACTCTGGAGGTAAAGGTAGGAGGGTCAGCCAGTCAAAGTCATCCTCAGCTACATAATGAACTGTAGATGTAACCATTTTGTTAAATAAGAAACACAGAGCCAATTGCAGAGTTAAAAGCCAAGAGGTCAGAGCAATAGCTGAGAGCTGAAAACTTTACCCTTCACTGCTGCTCTGTCTTTACTCTCTGCAAGGGAGCTACTTCCTGTGTCCTGTCTTTTATATAGACTTTCTGTTCTGCCTTCTCATTGGTTGGAAACCCAACATGACCTCCTCATCACTGCCTGTCTGTACAGACCTCCAGGTCTTCTATGGTTGGTATTAAGATTAAAGGCATGTACCACCACCACGCAGCTTCTGCTAAGGCTTGCTCTGACCCTGAGGCAACTTTATTAATATACAAATAAAATCACATTTCAGTACAAATAAAATATCGCTATAATGAACATAACATGGGATGCAAGAAATTGTGCCTTTTTCAGTAAATATTTATGTTGTAAATCATTGATGATGATAACATGAATAAAAACTTACATAACTGTTCAACCAGTTTCTATTTCTAACAGGAAATATTATGTGCCATTTCCTTGGATGCCAAAAGCCAACTGCATATGAAACTACCTACTGGAGATCTCTCAAATGTTTGGAATCATGGCTGTAGAGTGGACTTGCAGAGACATTTTGTTTGGTTTTCTCACACACCTGATCTATATCCTTTTGTTTATATTTTTCAGTATTGCCCATCATCTACCTTTCAGAGATGGGATAAACTGCCCACAGAGTGTTAAGAGTTCATATACAAAGCATTTACACTCAGGTACTTAATCAAAGTCAATAAAAAATGACTCCATCTCTGAAGAGCAACATTTACTGTAAAGGAAATATGATGAACATAACAAACATTGGACAAAGAAAATATTCAAGGGAAGACATACTGCAAGAGAATCCAGCATGGCCCTCCCATTTTTATTTACCCTGTTTAAACACTGTACTTTCACCTTACTTCTGCATATCAATGGATAACTCTCCTGTTAGGTGAATACTGAAGTCGACTCTGTGTCAATTGCTAGCTTTCTTCTCAGATGAGAATTGTTCTCTGCTGTGCATGCTGCTTGACGAGCACGGTATTCATCTGTACTCACAGAGTCTGCTGCAGTACACTGTAAGGCATTTATTGGCAGCCTAGGTAACTGCAGATGAAAAGGCCTCAGAGGGCTTCCCTCCCTACAGGAAAATGAGGAAGGATACTGTGCACAATTGTAGAAGGATTCTATCTCAGGCCCAGGAGGAAACAATTAAGGGGGAAAAAACCAATTGGCTGTGTCTTATGTCATGAAAGTTAGAGGGTCCTGGGATTTTCTAAGAAATTCTTCATTCCTGTAAACTCACACACACACACACACACACACACACACACACACACACACACACACACACAGAGGCACACACCACCTAAATTTGGAACAGAAAAATCAAAGCATCAGGTACCCCAGGCACTGGCACTTTAACATCTAAAAACTGAGGCAAACTTTTGGACAAACCTCTCTGGGGCAAACTGAGAGCTTCCTGTGGGATTTGTTCACAGAGCTTCAACAATAAGTGGGAATTCTATCAGGTGACACAAAAAAATGCCAAACATTTCCTGCTTATAGTTCCTTTGTCCTTTGAAAGAACAACACACACAGGAATGAAAAAAAAAAACCTGTCCGACATACTTTCTAGAACATACTTTCTGCTTGTGGGTAAGTGTGGCTTCCCAGAGGGGAGTGTCAACATGCTGTCCTTCTCTTCACAGAATGCTTTATAGGCATCATGATGCACCCTCAGTACCCAGAGCACATTTATTTTTCTGCATTCAATATGCTGCAGAGACAGAATGGAAGGTTGACCACTGTTAAACAATTTCTTAAAGATACCACTTCTAACAAACTGGCCCCCCGCTTTAAGAGCTGTGGTTCTCATGCTTCAGTGTGCACACACCATCCAGAAGTCTCCTTCATGGGCTTTCTGTAGCAGGGTCTGGTGGTTCTGGTTAGGGCTGGTGCTGTTGTGCTGCTGGTTGGGACTATACTCAGAGAACATGGGAGTAGAGGTTTGAGAGCTGGTGTCTGTGAACTTTGGAATTCCCTGAGGGTCTTTAAAATTTTGTCTAGTACTGTCCTCAGAAAGAACACATTTCAGGATATGAACTAAGACTGTAAATCCCTCTCACACGACTCAATATTTGTCAAGTTAGCCTCTATCTACTTCTACCATCCTTATGACTGACATAAATCAGTGATCAAATAACTTCAACACTCTCATCTCTACACCCTTTTTTGTTCTACTTAGCCAGCAAATCTATCTTGGGTCAGTCCAATGTCTGCCCCTCCCCCTCTCCATTTATGTTGTTGTGTTTCTGGAGAAAATAATGTAATTACACCTACCTGTTTGCCAGCATGGGCATGCTGTAGATGGTACTACATCTGCTAAATGACTTGTGAAATTTCCCTGCCCATCTCCTCCTGAAATCCATTCCAGTCTCAAAGACCAGCTTCCTCTTGGTGGACTCTGCTGTGCTCAGTCATGTTCTTCTGTAGCTGCAACTCCCCTGTGTTACAGTCATTTTGGAAGACTCTGCCCTCTGTGTAGCTTGCGAGCTTCTTCAGAATAGCAACCTGTTTTATTTTTTGTCTTTTTTTTCTCTAGTGCATTTCCTCAAATATCCGAGATTGAGGATTCAATAGAATAGAAACTATATATGTAATTAAAGTAGCTTGAACGAAAATCCACGTAAAGTAAGGGTTTCTCTGCTTTGTTTGCCCAGGACTCATTTCTCCTTTAATCAGCTTTCAACACCTCTTTAAAAGTGCTGCTCAGTCCAGGACTGGCGTGGACGCCTGCAGGCTCAGCACCCAGGAAGGGAGGCGGGACCATGAGTTCCATGCCAGGGTGCACCCCGATGGTAGACTGGCCTCAAGAGACAAGGGCTATCATATAGCTCACTGAAGTCCACTTTTCCATTGTGAGCAAGGCCCTGAATTCAAACCTTAGTGTCCCAACAACAACAACAATAACAAAAAAAAGGAAGAAAGAACGAAAGAAAGGAAGGAAGGAAGGAAGGAAGGAAGAAAGAAAGAAAGAAAGAAAGAAAGAAAGAAAGAAAGAAAGAAAGAAAGAAAAAACAGTGTTGCTTCATGGATTCATATTTTCAGGAAAGTTTATATCATTTGAGTGAAGGTGTGTACACACGTGCACATATTTATCTTTGCATGTGTTTTGTGGCTGTGCTGAGATATAAATAATGTTAACAAAGGGCAAAGAAACCTTAAAATGCACACAACTCATTGTGATAATCATTGAAATCTCATTACTTATTATTAATAATCCAAACAGACGATATAATATAGATTAATAATTTGAAACTAAACTATAAGTCGAAGTCAAATTTCTGTCATCCTCCAGGTTTCCCCATATGCTGTCAGTTATTGTAATTACTGCTACAGACACCTGAGATCACCCTATAATAACACTGCTTATTTTGGCTTACAGGTTTTGTGGTTTCACTAGTTAGTCCAGTTGCTTCTGATTCTGTGGGAAGGTGGGAATGTGTGGACACACAGTTCAGCACATGGTCAGAACACAAGAGAAGAGTGAGGTACTGCATTTGTACTGCCCCCTGCATGCCCCAATAATGAAACGCTGTCCTCTATGTTCTGGCCTTTAAAGATTCTACCGTCCCCCATAATGCCATAGACTAGAAACCAGACTCCTAGTCCGTAGGCCTTTGAAGGCCAGTTATTTAAATTATGCATTTTTTTCTCCTTTGGTGCTGAAATCAAGCCCATGACCTGGCTTATAAAAGTCTAGTGCTCTACTCTTGAACTGTGTTCAATTTCTGGCCCCCAAAGACTTACGTTCATTCATAATGCAAAATCGAATTGATCTCTTTCTCAGAGTCCTCAAAGTTTTAATCATTCCATCTTTGCTCAAAAGTCCAACTTCAGTGTCTCCCCTAAGATTCAAAGCCAAGTCAACTGCAAACTCTTATACAATCAAGACTTACACTGAATCCAAAGTCTCCACAAGTAGCATAGAACACTCTGGACACACAGTGTGCACTTCCAGGGCGTGGGCAGCTTTGCCTCTGCAGCATTCTTGGCTGCAGCCTCTATGCCCTCTGCTGAGCAGGTTTTACATGTCTGCAGCTTACCTTGGCAAGAATTCTGAGCCCTGGCATCTGTAGCTTCACTGCATTTTTGGCTTTACTCTTACAGCTCCATCCACTATCCTGACAGGAGCCACCTGCAGGAACTCTCATGCTGCGGAACACTGCCTGGCCTCGCAGTCCTTTCTGTGCATGTTGATTGAGCCTCGTTTATCTCATAACTCTTCTGCTGCCTGTAAAACCAGGATGATCCGGATGGTGCCAAAGCCGGGAGCCAGTGTAACTTGGTCCTGGGTGAGCTGAAACTCTGGCTGAACAGCCTCTGGGGCTTTCACCAGCTGAGCAGAGGCCGGCGAGTCTCCGGCTGGTCCTGGGTGAGCAAGTCACCTCCAGCTCTGCTCTCAAAAGAACTGGGGGACAGAAAGACTACTGCGAAATATATCTGATGGCCATGACAGGGCTGTTGCACACATGAACTTGCAAAAGCTGTGCTGCCTGCACAAGAGCAAGCCAGTCAAACTCCAGCATGGATGAAGAGGGGAGTTCCCACAACTGCATGAGGAACTCATCGCAGTCCACGGTTGTTGGGGAAGGGAGGTCAGTTTTTTAAGGTGTGTCCCTGGTGAATTATGTCCCAGTATGTGGCTCTACTCCTAGTAGGCCAGCACTACTGTAATTGATGGGCTCTAAAATAAAGAGAAGAGTGCGTGAAGGCCGCAGGGTACGAGGGGAGTGGAAAGGAGGGGTATGGTGGGGGGGGGGATACATGAAGTGAGGGGTATGAGAAGAGGGCATGGAGGGGTGTATATGGGGAGAGTCTATGAAGAGGGGTATGGGAGAATTATTGTATTTGTTACAGTACATGTAACTAATTTTTTTCTGTTTATCTGTGGTATGATTTCTAGCGTTCATGCTGAGAACAATTTCACAATTGTTTGTATATCATTCATCATTTTTCATTCTTCCTCTTAATATGTATTTATGGGTGTAATTAGGCAAAGAGATGAAAAATTATCTCTAGGGTTACTCTAAGTCTGCCACAGCTCATAACAAAGACAGGTTTTTAGTTTATCAAAGTGAGTGTTGGATTCTCTATGGATGAAGAGATTCTCAAAGGAAATTCAATTTATAAGAGCCCAGATACAACTTTCCAGAAATGCTGGAAGGTATATAGAGAATGGAAGTACTTCTCATTTACCACAAATTCACAAAACAATAGAGGGGCAAGGTGCACTGTCACACCTCACGTACTCCGTACGTGGCACATGAGCAAAGAAGGGGAGGAGATCAGGGTTGCCTGGCATGGAGAGCTGGTTTGGGGGAAGGTTAGCATTTCCATCTTCCATCTTTGAATTTTTTCTGGGATTAGAAGGTGTAGGAAGATCTAACCAACAGGCTGCCTCTGGCCCACTCAGAGATTCCACAATGTGTGATGCTTAGGCAGCAAGGTGACATACAGGATATCAGAACATGGGCACAGATCTTGGCAGCATGTAAGTGAAAAAGTCATTGCCAGTAATGATGGGCCAGCAGCTTCACAGAGACCTTCTTCCGTATGGTGTAGGAGGTTATTTCCAGCCAGACTGAAGTTTTAAGGCAGAAGAAAGTAACCTACTTGAAATGACATTGGTGCCATTTAATTGTATTTTGAAGTCTGAGAAGATTCAGAAACTTGTCCCAGCTGAGCTAGGAAGACCTCATCCCAGATTGCTGTCTGCAATCTGCATGAGGTCAAAGGAGGAAATGCCACACCAGCCAGGGTTTCTAACATTCCACAGACCTCATTCTGGAAGTCCCTTTGGTCTAGCATTAATTTACTTTCCTATAGTTTCAGCTTGTTTCCTTGTTTCCATTCTCAGGGAGGTCAGGAATCAGATTCCTGTAAACCATTAGATAATGGCTCTTTATAAACTGAGGCACATGAACTCATCTCAGCCCTTACCTTCCTGGGGAACGCAGCTACAGGCCCCGAGTTCCTGAGACTAAACAATAGGAATCCTTCGTGTTCTATTCATAGACCCGCCCTTCTAACCCTCCACTTTGTTTTTCTCCTAGTGACTGGCTTACCCCTTCTCATGTGGCTGAGATGGTTACCCACAAACAGGATGGGGCAGCATCTTCAACAAATGCATCGGCATTCCCAGACCACAGGGGAACACTTCTTTTGGGATCACTGAATCTGTGAATAGTATCAAATGCTCTGTTAATATTTCTTTGTAAAGCAGCATGTTACTATTTTTTGAGACCAAGACAACTTCTAGATACATTTTGTGTGTTTCCAATTTCCTGAATTATGTCTGGGAATTCTAAACAGTCCTTTTTTTTTTTTTTTAGTTGCAGTACTTCACTTCTTCAAAGTCTTACACTCCTTACTTTGTTTATTTTTTCTAGACCTTTCTCTCCCTTTCTCACTTTCACTTGGTAATTATTTTACTTTGATAACCAAAAATGGTTTAGATTTTCTTCTCTGTACAGCTCGCAAATGCCCCTTTGAAAGAGTAGTGGATGCGTCTTTGTGTTTCTTCAGAGCAAGCTGAGGCATCTGTTGAGAGATAAGCCCTGCTTTACTTCCAACTTCCCTACAGTCAAATGATGGCATTTATTTAACCCAGACACTGCTATAGGCAAGGGCTTAACCTTGTGAAAACAGCTGGCCAGTGGATTTGAATCTTATCTACAGAAGCAAAGTCTATAGCACAGTGTCTGCTGATTTCAGGAAAAGGAGGTTGTGGATCTCACTGTGAACCTAAAAGGGATGGTCATGTGAATGAAAGGCCAAGAAAAATATTGTGTTCCATCAGACCAATGCCAATAGCTTCTCTGATGTCTGTACCTACAAAAATCCCAATACAAGGGCATAGGTAATCTGCTTCTTGCTTTCCAGGAACTCAGGGCCTGTAGCTAGAGGGGTTTCTCCTAGGAACTGGCAGAGCAGAATATCCTTACAGTATGTAGTATAAGATGACTTCATAAAATGTGGCATTGTTCCCAATAGACCTGTCCCTAAAGGGTTTAAATGCACACTTTCTTGCTGAAACTGCCAACACATACCTGTTAAAATAATTTAAACTTTCCAAGTATTCTCTTCTTGAAATGAAATCAGTATTTAATATTAAGTGTTGTTAGCAGTTCAGCACTGTGATAATTGAAATAGGCTAAGAATAAACTGTAGAGTCCATACATGACTAGTAGAATTGAAATAGGCCAAGAGTAAGTTCTAGAGCCCATACTGACTAGAAACCTAGTATTAGAAAACAAAAACAACATAGGCTGAAGAGATGACTCAGTGCTTAAGAGCACTTGCTCTTCTTGCTTGCAAAAGACCTCAGTTCAGTTCCCAGCAAATACACGGCAACTCCACCATCTTTAATTCCAATTCTAGGGGATCAAATGCTCTCTTCTAGCCTCAGCAGGCACCAGGCAAGCAGATAGTCCATATATATACATTCAGGTAAAACATTCATATGCATAAAATAAATATAATTAAAAATAAAACCAACAAAAAGCCATATCTTCCACATGACCCAAATCCTGCCAATCTCCCAGGATTCTTGTAGGCACAGACATCAGAGAAGCCATTGGCATTGGTCTGATGGAACACAATATTTTTCTTGGCCTTTCATTCACATGACCATCCCTTTTAGGTGGACAGTGAGATTCACTGCTGTTGATATCACTCTGTATAAATAAAATGCTGATTGGCCAGTAGCCAGGCAGGAAGTATAGGTGGGACAAGCAGAGAAAGGAATTCTGGGAAGAGGAAGGCGAAGGGAGAGAGATATGGCCAGCTACTGCCATGACAAGATGTAAGGTACTGGTAAGCCACGAGCCACATGGCAAAGTATAGATTAATAGAAGTGGGCTAAATATAAGAGTAAGAGCTAGACAATGATAGGCCTGAGCTAATGGCCAAGCAGTTTAAATAATATGAATGTCTGTATGTTTATTTTATAAATGGGTTGTTGGACTAATAGGGCTTGGCGGGGGCTGGAGAGAAGCTCTCCAACTACAATTCACAGCCTCCTTTTTCTGAAATCAGTAGACACTGTGCTATAGACTTTGCATCTGTAGATAAGATTCAAGCCCACTGGCCAGCCATTTTCACAGGGGACTGAGAATTTCTTAGTCAAGAATTGTTCTATGGAGTCAGAAACAAGTCTTAATCTGATAACAAAGTAGTACCAGGCTAAAGAGGGGTGGGAATTTAAAATACATAGTTGTTATCTGGAGCTATTTCTAGTCTTATTGATAGAGACAAACCAGGAATAAAGGAAAGTAGAGAATAATAAAGTATGTAGAAGATAGCACCCAACGTTTTGACTTTGCCATACATTGACCCAATCCATTCTTGAGAAATGAGTAATTAATCTTAAAAATCTGCCCCCAAATCTTTTTACAATGTGATAAGTGTTTCCAATGTTGGGTTAGGCTGAACTCCTAGCTATCCTTGTTTATAGCCACAGGCTGCCCGTGGGCTGCAAGTTGGTCATAACTATTAGTAAATTAAAACAAAAACAACAAAACTCAGAGAATTTCATTGTGAGTAGCCTTGTGTCTTCTAATAAAATAAAATACAATGCAAAGGAGAAGGACATGGAGGAAGCCATCATTGTAAGCTTGTTTGGATTCTTGCTTAGAGAGCCCTGGAGAAGTAGGGAACTATGTAATTATTTCACTACCCAGTCCTACAAAATGTGAGGCAATGTGACTGATCCCCGCAGCTTGGGTAAATAACATTTTGTACTACTCAGGGTGAGTTTCCCTGTGCCATCTAAGAGAAAGCACAATTTGCAGCTTTAGTCTTGAGTCTAGGGTTTAAGCTACAACCTTTATCAGGACTAATAGACCAAGAGACCCAAATGAGACCTTAGAGTCAATGTGTTCAGAGGCCATTTATCAAATTAATGTTGTTACAGAGGTTCTCTGCTTCCTCTCGTCTTGATGGGGCGACTTTGGAATTTTCTCGAGGGAAGGCTTCACTGCTGAGCTTTGGTCTTTGAGTCTATAGCCTTGAGCATTCTTTGCTGGTTCCTTCCTCTCCTGTAGCCTTGCTTAGGTTCCCAGCCTCATTTCCCTTATCTGCTTTCTTATTATAGAGCCAATGCCTATGTCATTTCCTTCATCTCTGATGTGTCCTTTGTGTTTATTATTTTGTTTTGTATGGTGGAGGGGGGGAGCATCAGCAGACTCTGATGTACAAGTGTGTGGTGACAGGACCCAGACATCTGACAGCTGAGGCCCCAGCTCAGGAAGGAGGACCAAGCTCAAATCTTGAACCAAAATAGACCCTTGTCTCTAAACCAGCTGGCACGATATGCTCATCTCAATGAAAGGAAATTCATCCTTGCCCTGACTAGCCTTGCGCTTTATGAATTTGGAATCCTCAGACTCTGAAGTGCTCCCTCCAGGATGCCCTCCATCCATGCTATTGTGTAATAAAGTTCATATTGTATCAAGATAAGAGTAATCTGAGGTTGCTGAATTCAGGGAGTCAACTAGTTTTCCAATCCTGGTAGATTTTGTTGATATTCTTTAAATGCAAACATGAAGATAATCACTTTCTCATCATCAAAATTATAGTATGCTTATATTAGACATGTTGGGGCAGGGCAATATCAGGAAAAATTTCTCTCCAGTCCTACATTCACATGTAGCCATTATTGGTCTTTCTATGCTACAGGGTTTCATGTTTACTAGATTGGCCCTCCAACTCTAACTCCTTATTTAGCCAACTCTCCTGTCTCCCCCTCCAGAATTCTGGGATTATAGCCATACACCACCATGACCAGTTCACATGGTGGTGGGATTGAACCCAGGCTTCCTGCTTGCTAGGCAAGCCCTCTTCCAACTGAGCTACGTCCCTGCTCAGCTTACTCATTTAAAAATAAAAATTATGGTGTCTTTTAAAAACATTTCTTTGATATTCATCTTGTATTCTTGAAACAGAGTATATTCTAATGGAATTATATTTTCATATAATAAACTGTATCTATTTATGCTCTTCTACCCACTGTCAGCATGGAGACAGCAATCACAGCCCCAGAATTGCTTTACACTGCCCCGTCCAGCGGGGTGTCAACGAGGGGCGACCCACCTGTGGGAGAGAATGAAAGGGAAGGGCGACACAAAGAGACGGACAGCAAGACAGAATTCTGATCAAGCCGCCAATCTTTATTTTTCTCCACATGGCTTATATAGCATAAGGGGGGAAGGGGCAGGAAGGAGGGAAAGGGAAAAGGGGCGAGTAGAACATGGAAAGGGTGCAAGACGTTTGAGGCAGATAGTGCAACTGCGAGATGTCGGCTAAGGTTACTGGTCAGGGGCAGTATATTCTGTTGCTAGGCTGCCTGACCCTGGAATGCTCTTTACCTTCGGTTGTCATGGCACCTGACTGTGGGATGTTCTCTTATCTTGGGAGGCCTCTGGTTACTGCTCTGGGAAGGGGCTTATGAGTTGTTCTTTGGTCTAGCTAGTACTTTCCATGGTTCATGTTTGGTTCCTGACATCTTGGTCCCTAACATTATACCTAATACCCATCTTGAGGGCCTGAGTGTGGTGGCAGTGGTCTGCTTCCTGGCACTACATTTCATGTGTTCTCACATATCTCTTCTAGCATAATTCTTATACATCTGACTGCATGAAACTACACATATTACGAAAGTTGTCTTTATTCCACAAACACCTCATGAACACTTTCTATTGTTTTAATTATTGTCTTGCAATTTAATTTACAATGACAATATCACAGTCTATTTTATAGATATGCCATAATTTTTTTCATAAATAAAACCTTCTTATGAACAGTTTGTGCTATCTCAATGGCTTGAATATATTTTTATGTAATTTCCCAATTTCTCCTGGATACATTTCTATTTAAAAGCTAATGAGTTCAAGGGCAGGCAAATTTTAAAACATTCAATATTTACTATGTGAATGTAATAAACTATATATATATATATATATATATATATATATATATGTATATGTATATTTATTCTGAGACAGGTTCTCACTATGCAGCCTGGCTGTTTTGGAGCCCACTCTGTAGACCAGTCTGGCCTCAACACCTGCCTCCTGAGTGCTGGAATTAAAGGCATGAACCACTACACATTTAATCTCATAAAAGCAACACATTAAAATGCATGTAGGAAGAAAGTCTGGGGTGATCTTCAACCAGTGGGTGGACCCCTGGTAAGACACACCTGCATTCATTCTTTTTGGTATTCATGAAGTTTAAGTGGCTGTGTTTTTTTGTTTTTTATTTGTTTTTTTAATTTCTAAAGTATATTCTGCAGTGCATTCCAGATGACCATGGAGGTGACCAGTTTGTCTTTAGGCTGATTCTGATGATGGGTACATATGAAAAGAAAGCTGAGCCTGTACTGATGAAAAAACAAAAGTCAGCAGGGGCTTTTCAGTGCTTCCTGGATCCCTACAGTCCCCATGCTCCACAGGACAAACCTCTCTACGTTGTCCCTGAAAAACAATGGTGGCAAATAACTGCACAGCTTTCTCTCTATCCAGCAACCACAGCCAGCCATCTGGACCCTCTTTGCTGGACCTGTCGGTTAAATTAGTGCTTAAGCTGAAGTAGTTAATGAAAATGTCACTTAGACAACACTCAAAGTGAAAAGGACCCAAAGCCATCTGAGAAGAGAAGTAATTAAATAATCTAACCTTGAAGATAGTACTAAAATCAGAAACAGAGCCTCATTTTCCAGGACACTAACTCCTAATAAAAAAAAACTATAGTAACAGCAGTCCTGGGGAGATGGCTCCATCAGTAAAAGTCTGCTGTGCAAGCACAAGGACTCCAGGTTCAGTTCCCGGGGCCCACATAAAGAAGCCCTGGAATGGTGGAATATTGTTATGATTCCAGTGCTGAGGAGGCAGGAACAGGTGATGTTCTGTGACTCACTAACAGACAGTCTGTCCAAATTTCTGAGTTCTAGGCCAGTGCAATGGTTTGTCTCTCTCACATTTGCACAAAATGATGGATGACACGTGAGGAATAAGACCTTAGGTCTACCTCTGGTTTGCTGCACCCATGTGTGTGCATGCATACTCACACCCAGGTATGTCTTCACAAACAACACACAACATATTTATAGTATACTATACACACTGTCATATACACTGACACACACAGTGTCCGAACAAACCATCTCCTATAGCAGTCTCCTACACACTGACTGTCTTCTTGTACACACATGCACAAGAGTGAGCACACTACCTTGATTTTGTCCTGGCTCACTCTGCAGGAACTCCAGTCCTTCCCTACTCCTCAACTCTATCTCTTCATCTTCTTCTCAGAGAATAACCAGAGAGAAGAAAAGTCCACTCTCAGCTGAGCTGGAGAAGGTGTCTGTCTGTCTCGAAGCTCCTGTATGATGCAGACCCACTGTTTGCCTCTGTCCTCCACAAAACAGCTGCTGAAATAACACCTTCCATGATTTCTTCTCAAGACCCAGAATGCCATGGGGACAGAAGTAGACTAGGCTATGCTGAACATCCACCATGGAAGGGACTTTGATTCAATCACCAGGACATGAACTATGAGATGAGGTACCACTGTGATCTCAATGTCTCACTTCTGTGGTTAATTCTTTGAGATATCCTTGACTCTATTGCAGGCTTATTCTGTGACTCAGACATGGCTCTGTAGGGCAGTTATGTGAACATGCTGCTGTGTCCTCTACTCTTTTCCTTAGAGCAAGTTCTTTCTAAGATCCCCAGTTATGATCATTCCCTAAGAAAGCAGTAGGAACGTTCTCCTTAAGAATTCCCCCAGTGAGCATGGCCCACTAAATTAAATAAGCAGGGCCCACAGAGACTGAGGCAGCAAGCACAGGCCTGCATGTGTCTGCACCAGGTCCTCTGTGTACACATTACGGCTGTCTGCTTGGTGTTTTTGTGGGACTCCTAACAGTGGGAGTGGGGGTGTCTCTGACTCTAGTGTGCTCTTGGGACTTTTTTCCTCCTACTGGGTTGCCTTGTCCATCCTCCATATGAAGGCTTTCACCTTTTCTTTTTGTATCTTGTTTTATTGTGTTTGGTTATTGTCTCTTGGAGGCCTTCTCTTTTCTGAAGGGAAATGAGGGTGATTGGAGCTGGGAGAGAAGGGAGCTGGGTGGGGAGCTGGGAGGAGCAGAGAGAGGGGAAACTGTAGTTGGGATACATTGTGTAAGAGGAGATTCTATTTTCAATTAAAAAAATGAAAAGAGAAATGGAAAAGAAAAGAAAGACTTCTCCAGGACTGGCTGCCAGTTAGACTGTAAAGGTGAGGGTCCCATTTAAACCTATACTGGATCTTCCAGCAAATGCATTATGGATTCCCCAAATCACACCATGCTTGCAAAGAAACAGGATTTCAGACAGAAATTATTTTAAAGCTAGAGAAAAATCCCTTCCTAGGGAGGGCCTGTGCAGGCAGAAAAGGTTAAGTCAGACAGTGTAGGACCCACAAGCTCCTTTCAACACTCATCTTACAGAATGTGAGCTTCTGATTTGTGAGTCTCCAGAGGTTTCTGATGGAAAGGAAAGTGGTCCACAAATCATGGCGGAGAACTGCTCCCACCTGCTCCCAGGGAAGAGCTCCCTCTAGAAAGTGCATCAGCCTCTGCTTCCTGCAGGGCTCACATGCTGTTGACTCTCACCCTCCAATGCTGACACCTCTGTGTTCTTTTATAGATTAATGTCCAGTCAAGGCCCTGGTCATCGATCTCTGTCTTTCCTGTAGACCTACATTTTAGCTGAAACCTTTGTTGTCTAGTAAACATAAGGCTGGACTGGCAGAATGAAACACAGTTTAGCAGTTTTTAGAAAATTAAGGGCATCAGAAAAGAAATGGAGAGAACTTTAGGCCATGGACACAATCTAGCGGCCACAGATAGCCACACCTTTGAAAGTGAGTTTAGCAGATGCCACTGTGTTGTCATCAGTTCTGGTGCCCAAAACTCATGACATCTGTCACTTTCTAAAATGACTTTGTACCTCTATCCCAGTGTATTGGGAACATAGCATGATGGTTCTTGTAGCCATAGATCTCCAGAGAAACCAGAAATGTTAAACACACAGGATTGCCTTTCCAATGGGAAAGATGAAAAACCTCTTCTTCCACCCAGAAAGCTGAGAATTGGAAGTGATTGGTAGCCTGGTGATCTATGTTACCTGCTGGACCTGGCTATATCAATCTCCTACAACCAGAACTAGAGGTTACTAGGAACCTAAATGATATGTGTATCCAGAGGCTCCCCAAGCTCTCACAACCAGGACCAGAGGTGACTAACAGCCCAAATGACCTCTATCTATCTGTATGACTGAAACCAGGCCAGATTCTTCCTTTAGGCCCTTAAGCTAGTACAGGTAGGTATGACTAGAATCCATCTTCTTGGAGGAAATGACAATGTACCTTGAGTTGAGTTTCAACATAATTATGTTTCCTTGTACCACATGAATTCTATTGTTCCAGGAAGCTTTTCTTGCAAATTATGCTGGGATTAAATACACTAGGAATAAACTGCCTGTAATTAGACTCCCCAAAGTCTGATCCAGGTTGACAAAGTCAATCTGCACTGGGTTGTCATTTTTCTCTTTGTGGAGTTAGATTCCCTGCCTGGATACCTGCAGGGACCCCCTCACCTGTGTTTCTAGGCTTCTTCATGGTAACTTAAGACAGATCAGTGATTTGTTTCTTACAATTTCAACTCTGCCACATTCAACCCCCCCCATACCCCAATTATCCTCAGTGCCTCTAAAAGAGAGGCTGCAGCACTGCCAACAAGAAACCACCAGTTGCTTAAATATAATATTTTAACACCTTTTGTACTTTAGACCTCTCACATAAAACAAAACTTTTAAGCTTAAAATGAGGACAACTAAATTTTAGGGATTGTTTTCTCCTAAATTTACCACAGAATGCAGTCAGCTTCATGTTTCCCATCTAGGTAGAGGACTGATGAAGCACTGAGCTAGAAACAAGTTCCCATTTTTGTGGCATCTTAGTTGTGCAAGCCTAACCTGAACTTAGGAAGGCAAGTGGAGGAAGAGTAAAACTCCAGGACCTAGACATGGCCTTGCACACAGTCTGCTCAGCTGCCCTCTGTTCTGCTGTCTTGGGGAAGACTACAGACCCTAGCACAGAGTGAAAGCAAGTTTCCTGGTCTTCCTCCTTTACTATCCCCCTATCCCCCCACTCACTATCTGGCCCCAGTTCTCTCCTTACCTCTATTCCCAGGGCAGCTCTTTGTTTTACCTTATTCTACATTGAAATCCTATATAACAAGCCTGTGTTTTCTAAGTAATATTATTTAATATTTTATTTCTGTGACCTCTCACCTGACTTTTAAGTATCTGACTGTCTCTTACATTTGTTTGATTATGACACCTCTGACAAAGAGTGATAATGGAGACCATGGCAACTAGATATTGATGTTTCTTTAAATAGATGGTAATTGTTTTGAAGGCAAAGGCCATGTCTGAATAATCTTTGCATCCTACAAAACTCAAAGCACAGCAGGGGTACAGTGCACAGTCAGTGAATACACAATAAATGTATCTCTTTGCTAATAAAGAATGTCATATGTCCTCATCTGCTTGTAGTTCATACACCCAAAATGAAAGCTGGAATCAGTCTGTAGTCATGTTGCTCACTCATCCTGTTACTCACTTGCTGGTAAAATGATGATGGTGTTTAATCTTCTGCTAAGCAATGACTCAAAGCCAACACATGACTGGAGACTTTAGCTGTGGAATGACTCATCCCTAACAGGCTTGAGGGCCAGCTGGCTCAAACCAATAAAAAAGATACTTTTTGAGAGCCAACCTGGGTCTGCCTAAGAGCCTTAGCAACAGCAGCTGAGACATGATCTGGAGATGACCTGGACCAATGAGAGGCAGCCATGTCACACCAGGAGATGCATATTTATCAGACCTTCCCCCAGGGTGGGGTGGAGGGTATATAAGGCTTGCCTCTTCTGAATAAACTGAGCTTGTTGTTTTGACATTCTCCCAGAGTCTGTGTTGTTGACTCTGCACCTACTTGGTATGATAGACTATCATATACATTAGTAAACAAATTTAGTAATATAGCAGCCTTAGATAATTTGCACTGTTATGAATTCTTATATGTTGATACAAATATAAACTTTTTATATTCCTATTTAAGATAATTTATATATTGATACAAATACAGAACTATGTTTGCTATATTATGCACATATTTTTACTCTTATTTGAAATATTTGTTTATTGATACAAATGTAAATTTATATCTGTAATACTGTATGTATGTTCTACTTCTGTTTAAGATATTCTGTTTACTGATATATATTTGGGATTATTATCATATTGCATATTACACTATACGTTCCTACCTCTGTTAAAGGTATTTTATGTATTGTCACAATTTAAAGTCATTGTCCTTTTACTGTACATTTGCTTACAGACTGTTTGCCTTATTTATAGGAAGGCTTAGTCCTTAGGCTGTTTAGGTAGATAAGACTTATAGAGTTATTGTCACCTAAGCTTGTCATCTCTATAATTATGTTAGTTAGGTTATCCAGATTTATAAATACATAGGTCAGATGGACAGGTAATCTTCAAACACTTCATGGACCTAGAGAATATGGCATTTAAATAACTTAGAATTCTGTTGATGTGAGACACAATTGCTCCTGGCAGCACCAGTTTGATCCCGAGAGAATGTTGGGCTTCTAAGAAATTTCCATTTGGAAGTTTGTCTTCTTGACACAAAATGGCCTACTGGGCAAAGAACTGCCCTTGCCTCAACTGCTGACAGTACAAATGCTGTCCTTTCTGGACAAGCAGGACACAAGGAAAGCGACCACTATACTTTGCCAAGACAGGGTAAGATGGTCTTTCAGAATTCCTGCTTCTGAAAATGGTCTGCCAGATACTCTAGGCCTGTAGCCAATTTGAATGCACCAATGATGCTGAGAAATATTAGGTGACTGTCCAGGCTGCCAGCTGTCTCTGTCTACTCTTGCAAGACTCCTGAAAGTTGCTTGCGTCCTTCTCCCATTTCTCAGGTATTATTCTATTCCTTCTCAGGTCTTTGATGAGGTTGAAGACTAGCAGTTATAGTTACAATTTAGTATATATACATATATAATGTCTTAGATAGAATATACTAAGTATTAGACTCAGGTTCTTTAGGATAGGACACCTTTTGGAATGATCTTTGTAACATGCCACTTACGCACGCTCTAGACTTCCCTGGGTTTTAGTATGTGTTTTTTGCTTGATATTGTTTGCATTTATTGTAATTCCAACTTATCTATGTCATTATCCCTCATTACTCCTGGACAATATTTGATAACCATTTCTTTGTATATAGTCTTGTATTAAGTTAGAACTTTCTTATTTAGACAAAAGGGGGAGATGTAGTGGATAGCCATCCCAGCATTGGCCTGGAAGTTCCAACCCCTATTGAGGCTTCAGTAATGGTCACACCCACAAGGCAGGGCTGAGGGAGGAAGCTGAAGACCCAGGATCCAGAGGAGAGGTCTCTCTTGTTTCTGGGACCCTGGGTGCTGGAGGTAGATGGAGCAGAGTTCTCCAGAGAACATCGCTGGACTGTGCCATACCTTTGCCAGACCTTACAACCTATCCCTTCATTTGTAAGTTACCCCACAAAATAAACCTCCCTTTTAACTACATGGAGTGACCTTAATAATTTCACCAATATTCCCCACAGGGAACAACAGCACAGGACCCTGCTACACTTAGCAACTACTAGGAAAGTCAGCTCTCTGCTGGAGTCTATTGAAAGCTTTTGAATAACATCACAATAATACAACAGACCACCATACTATTTCTTAAGCTACGGTCCAGTTTCCTCCCTCCATTATCTGGAATTGAGCTATATACTAGAAGAGCACTGAAGCTTGAACTCACTCTATGTATCTAGTGCTGCACTCCCAACTCAAGAGGCAGGAACAACAGCATGCCAGTGTCAGCCTTCTACCCTGTATTTGGATTATGATTTGAAAGAATTCCAAGTTCTCTGTGAATATTTAGATCTCCTTCAAATTTTTTGAGTTGTCTAATAACCTCAACTTAATGTTGAATTGTAAAAGGCTTATTTTATAAGGATTTGTACAGTACTATATATGGTAGTTTACTGAGAAAACAGAACAACCAAGACCTGAATTTTTTTCGTCACCAAGAACACTCATTCTTTTCTGAGGGTCATGTTGGCTGCTGAAAGTGAAACACTGTAGCAGTTCTCAGCATAGTCAATTCCAATAATGCTTAAGCAAGGCCCCAAACAGAGTTCCCATTAGGACAAGAGAAAGGGTTAGACTATTATGACCTTCAAAAGCTGCAAAATCAACGTGCTGCAAGGATGAAGAGTTCTCACTTCCATTGTTTTGAATTTCACATTAAAAAAAACTGGACTACTAATTCACGTTTTACCCCCAGCCCAAAAGTAAAAAATTCACAATTCAGTGACAATCAAGAGGAACATCACCATTAATGGATGAACTATTGTTAAACAGCAAAATTCTGTCCATATTCCAAATGTTAATAAATAGCCACAGGTCTTTGCTAGGGGTGGGTGATAGTGACAGTAATATTACATACAGTGATTTCCACTAATGAATAGAGGCCATCTCTGACAAACTGTGATTCAGTGTTGGGACTCCAGTTGCATGTTTAATAATTTCAAAATTATTCAAAGAATTCAAGTGGGGAAAACTGTTCTTTTTATGTATGTCTATCAAGTTTCCCCAATAGTCAGCCTTAAAAATACAGTTTTATTATTCACCTTCTGACCAGACCTAAACTCACATAATCTCTCCACGCTAGTTCTTGAGGATTTCTAAGTTCTTCCAGGCTATTTACAAGCCATACAATTTTGGTTCCAGTGATGTGGAGCTTGGGTTTAGTCCAAGCTCATTTTCCTTCCTTCCTTCCTTCCTTCCTTCCTTCCTTCCTTCCTTTCTTCCTTTCTTCCTTTCTTTTTCTTCAGTTATTAGCAATATCCTTGTACTGTAGTCTTCTAGCTACGAACTGTGGTTAAGAACATGGCTTATGTAAAAATTAAATAGTAGAAGTAGTGAGTGTGGGAGACTCAGGGCTCAATAATGACATTTAGTTACACATTTTCATTGATGGTAAATTTTCAGAACATGACACTCATTCTGAAATATGTAGAATCAAACATGAAAAGGCTTGGCATCTTCATGAGAAACCAAGAACACAGGCAATATTCAAGGAATAATTTCAGAGTAATTATGGTCCAGTGGTCCTGATTAATATCAGAAGACAAGTAACACTATGAAAGTTGTAATGTTATTTTCTAATATCCAAAAATATTTGCTATAAATGTGTTTAGGAAGGAATAACATTAATATGCTAGAAGAACGAACATTTACTGGGAAGTTCATTGTGCAAGGTAAGACCCTAAAAGAGGCACACTGAAATCTATTTGGTCAGTACTGTATGTACTTACATGTCACACAATCCCTGTGCATGGGCGAAGAAACAGTGACTAACACACAGTGTCCTGTGCATGGGTGTAGGAGCAGTGACTAATACGTAGTGTTCTATGCATGTGTGTAGGAGCAGTGGATAACACACAGTGCCCTGCACATGGGTGTAGGAACAGTGACTAACACACAGTGCCCTGTGCATGGGTGTAGGAGCAGTGACTAACACACAGTGCCATGTGCATGAGTGTAGGAGCAGTGGATAACACACAATGCCTTGCACATGGGTGTAGGAGCAGTGTATAATACACAGTGCCCTGTGCATAGGTGTAGGAGCAGTGTATAACACACAGTGCCATGTGCATGGGTGTAGGGGCAGTGACTAACACACAGTGCCCTGTGCATGGGTGTAAGAGCAGTGACTAACACACAGTGTCCTGTGCATGGGTGTAGGCGCAGTGACTAACACACAGTGCCCTGTGCATGGGTGTAGGAGCAGTGACTAGCACACAGTGCCCTGCGCATGGGTGTAGGAGCAGTGGATAATAACACACAGTGCCCTGTGCATGGGTGTAGGAGCAGTGGATAATAACACACAGTGCCCTGAGCATGGGTGTAGGAGCAGTGGATAGTAACACACAGTGCCCTGTGTATGGGTGTAGGAGCAGTGGATAATAACACACAGTGCCCTGTGCATGGGTGTAGGAGCAGTGACTAACACACAGTGCCCTGCGCATGGGTGTAGAAGCAGTGAACAACAGCCATATTCTGTTCCTGTGGAGCTTACCTTCTATTGTGACGAACATGAATTCATTATTCCCTTTTCCAAAGCATTTATAACCTCTCTAAGAAGATCTTTGCATTGAAAAACATGTAAAACATCAATAGTAAATATTTTCAACACCAGATTCAACATGTGATAGTGGAAGGAACTTATGATGACCAAGAGATCTGAGTTCAAATCTCATTTCTCATAACATCTTCAGGCATGACGACATTAAACTTTTTCTTTGATTATTAGTCTCATTCCCATCCATGCAATAAGCATGATAATGACTTTGTAAGGATGTTCCAATGACTAAATCAAAATATATGCATACATCTCTTTTTAGAGTAGATAGGGTGGCATGTGTACATGAATGCTTTAACAAGGTAGAATGTTTGATTGTTTCTTAATGGAGAGAAAACTTAACCTGACAGAGAACAGAGAGTGACTTCTATGTTCAGAAACAATCCTGATGGGAGACATGTTTGGAATATCACAAGACTATGAAAGAGAGTAAACTGAACAACTTGGCTGGAGCAGTGAGTTCTCACAGATAAGCAAACAGAAAATTCGAATGATAGGTGGTCCTTGGATGACTCACAAAGGAATTTATGGAAGTCAGAATAGCTCTCATTTGTATAGACATCAGCACACAGCATAATTAGGTGAGTTACCTAAGGTTATATAACAGTAAAAGCAGAATCCTGACATCCATCTGGCACTCTCCAGGATGGCCTGGTCAGTTGATAAGACTTATCATCCTCCTGTCAGTTCACATCTGAACACCCAGAGCCTGCTAGACATACTTCATAATATATGGCAGCTTTCCCATCCAGTCCTCCAATAAAATTGTTGCATTCATGGCAAGAAAAAGCAATCCTTAGACAAGTGAGGGAAATGAAGAACAAGGGGCCGTTTCTCAAAAATGAGATGGTGCTTTGCAAAATGAACTGACTTTATATGCCATCTGGAGAATGCTTTTATATTCCCAATGCATTGCACTGAGCAAGACTTACAGCTTTGAGATGTTCCCTGCACCTCTCCATATGGATGTGGTCAACGCTATCAGTGTTAGGCAGGACAGCTGGTGTGACTTCTCAGGAAAAAGAAAGGAATTGTTGGGTGAATGTCAACAATGTACATCAGTTAACTTTCAAAACTTTTCAGGGCTGAGCAGGAGTTTGTTTAGAAAGAAACTGTATCTAGCTCTAAAAAGGAGACTCCATGTCCTTCCTCCCCCGTGTCTCTCTTCCTTCTTTCTTTCAGTCCTTCTTTCCCACACCCAAGAAACACACACAAGGCAATGTCATATCCTCAGACTTATGATCCTTGAATGGATCTGAACCCTGGGATTGTTAGTCTGATTCTTGTTGACGTTTGTTTGTTGGTTGGTTGGTTTTTCAAGACAGGATTTCTTTGTTTAGCCCTTGCTGTCCCAGAACTCTCACTATAGACCAGGCTGGCCTTGGATTCATAGAGATCTGCCTGCCTCTGCCTCCTGAGTGCTATGATTAAAAGTGTACACTACCACGCCCAGTGACCTTTTGCAGCTTTATGTGACAGATGTTGCCCACAGTGTCTTCCATACTAACAATAGTATTTTGACAAAATTTATTATAGTTGGGTTTTGGAATTGTGGACAGACAAAATCTTCTCTTTCTCAAATTTTGTAATGGACCCACAAGTAGAAAAGATTTAAGGTCTCACAAATTAAAACAAACAAACAAACAAACAAACAAAACCTTTCATTAATTTGGATAGGAATGAAGCCAAAACTTACTTTGCCTTATAAAAAGGTTCCAATGAAACTTAAAAAGAACATTTAATTTGCAGCAAAGAACAAATTGCTTCAAGCAATTAAAAGCACATATTTATGGAAAAGCAATTGATATGTTAAATACAAACCATTCTTTGTTGAAGAAGCTTCTCAATGACTTTTCATGACAGCATTTAATTAGCTTAACTTGGATTACTTAATCTAATTGAAATTAATGGAATTTTGTTTCTTGTTTAAATTATTATATTGAAATTACCTTCCCTGTTTAGTCTAGAAACAGTGGTAATTTATAAGATTCTGCTATTCTGCTCTTGACATCCCTTGCAATGGTGAGCACATGTAAAGAATGAAAAGGAATTTTGTGGTTTGTTACATAGACAATGTTGCCTTATTATAATGACATTGAAGATTGTTTATTTATGTTGTAAGTGTGTGTGTAGTTGCTTGAATTTATGTGTACTACATATGTGCAAGAATGCACAGAAAGCAGAAGAAGGCATCAGAGACCCTGGAACTAGGTTTCAGGCAGTTATCAGTTGCTTGATGTGACTGCCAGGAACTGACACTGGGTCCTCTGGAAGGAAGAGCAATTAAGTTCTTCTAACTGTTGAGCAGTATCACCAGCCCTCTGTCTGCATTTTTATTTGGCACAGGAAACCGTTCTTAGCCACCTCTTTGATAAGACAGTAAACAGTGAGTTTGGTTAACAGGCAGAATTTTAATAAAAAAAAAAAAGAAGAATGATGGGATAGAATGAAGCTTGGAATAAATATCTGAAATTAAACATTTGTTTTCCACACAGTGCAATATGGCTTGGTTATGAGTCAGTTTACTAAATTTTAAAGGATATAAATAAAGGTAAGGAGGGATTACCACAGCCACTGGGGTCAGACAGAGTGGTTGCAATGCTGGCCATGCACTCCATCTGTGACCTCTAAGTGTACAGACCAAGCCCCATTTGAAGTTGAAATGGAATGGTTGTAGCCATTTAGACTAGACCCACTGCATGTTTAGTATGCTCCAGACACTGTTCTTGAGGATATATATATCCTTTAGTGCAACTCTTACACCTGTGAAGTAGACATTTTTATAACACCGTTCAACAAATTTGAGTTATGGAATCCCAGATGGTTGATTGGCTTTGTAAGACCAGGTGTTATTGCCTGCCATTGCTCTCTAAGTACTTATGGAAGTAGAAGTCTAAAGTGGTTAAAGTATTCAAAGATCAGACATGTAGTCTCACACAGGGTGAAGATGTGCATGGATTCTCCTTCCATTCTAGTCACACTGAGCGTCCTTTAGGCTTCAAGAGGGTGGATTACCCCAGGTTTCTCTCCTGGCCTCCTTCCTTCATCTAGAATTTCTCATGTGCCCTCTTTTATCCATAAGCCTTTAACCAGCATGTTTGGGCTCACAAATCCCAACTCCCCATGGCATCCTCCAGCACTTCCATTCGTATGCCCTGCTGCATGCTGTGGTTTTATGCCACTACTTACAGACAACTCAAAATTATACAACCCACATAGCATAGCCTACTTGATTTTTCTCTTTCAAGTCCATGTTTTCTTTATTATTTTCTAGCCTCATAAAATGATGTAGCCCTCAGTCCTTCATCCTATTTTACACAACATCCTTCTAAGCTTTAGGTTTGTGTTAACTAGTTCTGTGTGGTTGTGATGAAATCAAAGCAAGAAAGACTTGTTTTGGCTCCTAGTTTCAAAGCTTCCTGTCTGTGGTTGACTGGCTCTAATGACTCTGAGTCATGGTGAGCAGGAAGGTGAAAGGTCACAGTGGGGATAGCTATTCATCTCATGATATCCAGGAATCAGAGTGAGTCAGGAAGGGTCCCGGGATAAGATACACCTTTCAAAAGTGCACACCCAGTAACCTACTTCTGCCAACGAGTCTCCACCACCCTAATAGCCTATATAGTATAAAGTTATCAATTGGTTATGTCCCAGCACCTCTCAATAGGGCCACCAGCTGGTTATCAAACCTCCAACACAGAAGCCTTTGGGAGATACTCTTACTAGTCAAATCATAAGAAGGTGGGACTTATTCCATCCATACTCATCCAGTCTACAGCAAACTACCCTATTTCTTGTTTAATGACATCAGGAATCTCTCCTCAATTGTTTCCCAGCTGCCTGTCTGGTCTGCCACATAAACCCACTGTCTGTGAGAAGCAGGGTCTACATTTTAGACTATAACTCAGATCACTTTCTTCTACTTAAAAACCTCAAGTATTTTCCCAGTGAGTCTAAATTAGACTTAAGTGCTGCATACTAGTTCACAAGCCAAACACGATCTGGATTCTGCCTCCATTACTAACCTCATTCCAACCATGTGTTCTCTTCTACACTCTCTCCAAACACCTGGAACATGTGCTCAGGTCTGAGATTTTTTTTGGGAGTTTTGGGAGTTTTGTCTAGCTTTTCTTGCTTATAGACTCAGCATCCAGTGGCTAGCTCTTGTTAATTCCCACTATAAAACCTTTCGAACCCAACGTGACACAGTTCTATTCATTCACCCCTTTCATTCTCTACCCTGAGATATTTATAACCTTTGTTTTATTTTATTCTTCCTCTGCTAAGGCTCGAATAGCTGTTCTCCAAAGCCAGTTGTTTAAGCCTGTTTCTGAACTCTTTGTGCCATAGGGAGTGGCGGCACATTTAGGAAGTAGGGTATGATGAGAGGTCTTAAGCCATGGTGGCAATGTTTTCAAAGGAAGTTTGAAACTGGCCTCTTCCTCTAACCTTTTCTTTCATGACACCATGAGCTGAGCTGTTTTCTTTGCCATGTGATGCTGTCATAAGGTACTGACTTATTGCAGGCCCCAAAGTAGCAGGGCCAACAGATCAAACCTCTAAAACCATGAACCAAATCAACTTTCCTCTAAGCCAATAATCTCAGGGATATTCTATGAAGTAGAAAGTTGACACATATTCTTTCCAACAATTACTACCCAAGATACACACACACACACACACACACACACACACACACACGTTTATTCCTAAAGGACTAAGTTCCATTGAGTAGCAACAGGTGGCTGAGTAAGATCCTTCATTGACCATTTCTCCATAGATATACCAGTTGCACTATTCATGCACTAAAGGATCTTCACAGGGGCTATGGAATCCAGTGAAGAAACACAGTACCTGCACCAAAGAAGGAACATAGAGAAAACTGTCTGAGTTGGCACTGTCCCTTATTCTAGCAACACAATGTGGTGATAAATGCCTCCTGGTTGAAAGGGGGAAGGTATAGTGCAAGCACTAAAATCAAAATAAGAACAAAGATACAACAAAACTTATGATATGGTGATAAAGGGGCCATTCAGCTACATTAAATAACTCTAGACATGTTTGTATCTCATACCTCATACTCTCAAATATATAAAACAACCAGCAGACTCAAGGAGAGCTAGACACCACTAGAATAGTGATTGAAAACTTTAACACTTAGATTTGAGTGCCTTGGGATGTCCTGTATGCTGTAAATATATGTTGCTATGATTGATTGATAAATAAAATGCTGGTTGGCCAGTAGCCAGGCAGGAAGGATAGTGTATGTGGGACAAGGAGGTGGAGAATTCTGGGAGATGAAAGTCTGAGGCAAGGAGGTGCTGCAAGCCGCCACCATGACGAGTAGGATTTAAAGTACTGGTAAGCCATGAGCCTCATGACAAGGTATAGATTTATAGAAATGGGTTAATTTAAGATACAAGAACAGATAGAAAGAAGCCTGCCACAGCCATACAGTTTATAAGTAATATAAGTCTCTGTGTGTTTAATTGGGCCTAAGCGCTAGCCAGGTGGACACAGGAATACTCCAGTTACATATGGCAGCCAGTACCAGGCTCCTCAGTGAAATTTGCTGTTCAGTAGATTCTTTAACCCTATTCCAGACCCTGGAGCTGCATTAGTCAGATGACCAACTGCCTTTTCAAGCCTTCATCCTCCATCCAGGGATAGAATGGAGAGCAGGTCTATACACACTCAAAGGCAAGTTGCAAAAGCTAGCACAAGACTTTGTCTCACAGCACAATGGTGCTGTGAGATGTCTTTCTGTATGCTGTGAATATGAGTTGCTCTGATTGGTTGATAAATCAAAATGTTTGGCCAATGGTGAGGCAGAATAAGGTTAGCCAGGACATTCAAACTGAAGAGATGGGGGAAGAAAGGAGAGTGCGAGGAGACGCCAGCCCACTGCCATATGAGCAACAAGACGCCATCAGACTGTTAATTCCACAGCCATGTGGCAACACATAGATTAATAGAAATGAGTTGAATTAAGTTATAAAAGCTAGCTAACAAGAATTCTGACCCATAGGGCATGCAGTTTGTAAATAATATAAGCCCCTGTGTGTTTACTTGGGACCAAGTGGCTGTGGCATGTGGATGGGAGATATTTGTACTGATTGCAGGCTGGGTAGGACCAGAGAAACTCCTGGCTACACAGTGGTAGGCTTGCTGTGACAAGATCCATTATTCACCAGGTGCTTTTCTACACAGCAGTCGCCCTACTGAAGTGCCAGTAGCTGTGATTACCCTCAGGAGGTGTGTACAAGATTGGACCCCTTACCTGTTATGGAGGGGAGATGGGCTTATGAGTGTAAGGTTATAGCTTGGATAGGAAACTTATCCTGGCAGTCGGGCCCCAAGGCATACTACAAAGTCACACTGCATAACAAACCTCAAACAAGAGATCTATTGGGAGGGAAGAACCCAGGAGGGGGCTGCCTCTACATGGGGAGAGGCAGTAGAGAACTGAGCTGAAGACAGGGTTTATGTGGGGGGGTTGGGAAATGTGGAGATGGACCTTCCCAGTGTGGCCTGATCTTAGGGCAAACTCAGAGACTGATGGGATTTTTTCCCTGTAGGATGGGGCCTAGCCACTCTCAGGCATTGAACAGGGGTGGCTGGGGAAGGCAGGCTATGGCTGTTAGGGAAGTCTGGGATGCTGCAGGCTGGGGCCTGGCTTTTGGAGCTGGGGGAGGGGTTAGGCTCACCTCAAGGGGTCAGGCTTAACTGTCAGAGTAGTCTGCAGGTGGGGCCTGGCCACTGGAAACATCCAGGGGTGAGACTTAGAAGAATAGTCTATACACACTTCAGGAGGAGTTGCATAGACAGTTAACAGTTGCTAGAGAGTTTGTTCCCATAAGCTTCCAGTGCTCCAGGAAGCTTCACTCATGACCTGAGGTAACCAAAATTAACTCACTTGGTTGCTAAAGTATACTAGGGTAGAATTGTTACTTTGTTTCTTTTGTTGATGCCTTGTCTAGGGTGAGCAGAAAAAAGTCACATGGCATATTCATATGCAGGCCCAGGATCAAATCTCTAGGCTTTTGTTGGCATCAGGCAGAAAGCTGTACAGTGGTGGGATAGATGTGTTTTGGCTTACATTACTGCTAGCTATAGTATGGGGCCTAAATATACCTTTCAGACCGTAGGGGTTCTTTTGGCTATAAGACTCAGGTGTCACCCCCAAATATAACCTTTGATGGCCAAACTTTACCAATACCATTCCAATAATGAGCATCATAATGTGATAAAAGATCCCATTCTCTAATGGTAGGATTAGGTTAGTGAAATATAAAACTGTGTGGGTCCCAAAGTCTTCCATTCCCAGGCCAGCAACTGAAGAAAGAGCCCCTAGAATAACCCCAGTGTCAGGTGATGAAGACGTGTAGACTACCTTTGCTGCTCTACCACAGCACTCTGGAGACACTATCCCACCTCAGCAGCAGACAGCCCACAGCGGTGTGAGCCTTGGTCCTAAACCAGTGCTGTGCTAATCTCACCAGGTTCTGAGCTCAGCTTATACACAATACTTTTGAGCATTAGGGCTATAGGAATGTCACATGGTTATCCCTCCCTGGTGATTATGCTCAGAGCTGGCCAGAATCCCACAGTGCATGACCACAGGCTGGTGACTGTGCATGAAGTATCTGGGTCTGAACCATCCCAAGATGATGCTTAGGGCAATGGATTATCTTTGTTAGCTATGTCCCTGGTTAATGCTGAGCAACACACTAAGAGCAACATAATTTTGCCTTGGATTATCCTCTAGGGTCAAAAAAACAATAACATGTCAACAGCAGACTTGTGAAAAGCCTAGGTTTAGATTTTCATCTAGCTCTAGAGTAGCTGGATTGACTACAGACCAGCAGAAAATGATAGACACCTCAAAAATTACAAAGACTAGAACACACAGCTGACACTTGAATGCCCAGATGGCATGCACATCAAGCATAAGATGTTCAGGCAATTTTGAACTCATCAGAGAGACAACTAAGTTGCCAAAAGATGACTGAAAGATAACTAGTATGAGTAAATTTTTGGATAGGGAATTGAAAATAGTGCTTTTATGGCAACTCAACCAGTTTCAAGAAAGCACAGATAAATAACTTAGTACTCTAAAAAACTTAGTAAGTAGGAGAAAGTAATTTCAAAGAAAAGCAAACAGAAACCTCTTGTGGGATAATCTTTTTGCACACTGTAAAGATGTGTCTCTGCCTAAGGCATCTTCTAACTGGTTTAATAAAAAGTTGAACAGTCAATAGCTAGGCAGGAGGTATAGGTGGGTCTTCTAGGCAGAGATGGGAACTGGGGGGAGGAATCTAGAGGCATGGATTTTGCCAGCAGACTTGGAGCAAGTCGGACATGTGGTACTGAGGAAAGGTAAAGAGTCATGTGACAAAATGTAGAATAAAAAAATATGGGTTGATTAAGTTATAAGAGCTAGTTGGAAAGAAGCCTAAGCTAAAGGCCAAGCCTTCATAATTAGTAAGTCTCCATGTTATTATTTGTGGGCTGGCAGGCCCACAAAGGAAAGTACTGCTACAGAAACCCTGAGGTGAAAAATACAGTAAGCAAACTTAAAGATCTCACAAAGGACAGCAATAGCAGAACAGTGCAAAGAAAGAAAAATATTGAAATGAAGACAGGCTGTACCCATGAGCAAAATGTACAAAGAAGAGTGGAGGGAGTGGAAAAACCTCATGGGAACTTTTGGGTACCACTGCTGAATGAACAAAAGGCTAATTGAGTTTAAAAGGGTCTTGAGAATGCTGAGAGTGTGCAAGCTTCTCTGGGGTATAACAGAGTTTTCAAGTCTCAAGAAGGATACAAATATCTAGGTATAAGATGATCAATCATGGGCTATAAACTAGAATGGGCTCAACACTATTTCCAAGGCTGTGAGAGAAATGACATCACACATAAAAAGGTACCTACCTGTAATGAGTCTTTCTCTGTCCCACCAGTCAGCTCTCAAATAATGACACAGACTTCCTATTAATTACAAAAGCTCAGCCTATAGTTGAAGCTTGTTTCTAACAAGCTCTTATGATTTAATTAACCCATTTATATTAATCTACATTCTATCATGTGACATCACCCTTCTTCCATCTTGCACTTCCTCTTTCCTCTCTCCATCTCCTGGAGTCTCCAGTGAGCCTAGATTCCCCCTCTTCCTTTTCTGCTCAGAAGTCCCCTTATACCTCCTGCCTAGCTATTGGCCTTTCAGCTTTTTATTACACCAACCACACCAGTACACCTTCACACAGTGTACAAACATCCCATAATAGGTACCAGTTCACCTGACAGCAGATTTCTTCAAAGAAACCATACAGGCTGGGTGACAGTGCTGTGAGATGGAAAACTGCTGCTCAGAACATTGCATTCTTCCCTTTAGAATGCAGAGAAAGAACTGCTTTGCCAAAGGTCGAGAGAAAGGAAATTCAAGGAAATTCTTCCAACTGAAAAGATGATACAGGGAAAAAAAAATGCACTCTAAGGTGTAACAACCGGAAACAGGAACTGTGCACATTGAAGGGTTTTAGTGTTATAAACACTGACTCTTACCTCATTAATTTAGGTAATTTTTAGTTTTAAGAATCAATCTTAAAATAAGTTTATTACTAATAAAACTAAATTTCAGGATGCTAGGAGGTTAATAAAGATATTTGAAGATAATCTCGACTTCTTTATTGTTTCATTCTGACTCTTAACCCTTTGGATGTGTTAGTATAGTAACTGGTAAAAGAAACTCATTGAATTAATAAATGCTTTAGTTATAGGTGTGGGTCTTTCTCAGGGCTAGAGCCAGTTTGCATCTCTTACATCTCTCAAAATTTATAACAGGGTTGGGTCTGGCTCAGTTAACTGGTTCTTGCTTCCCAGGGCACTGAATTCCCACGAGGAACTGAGGAGCTTTTTACACCATGGCACCAAATTCAGCAGAGAACATTTCAACCGGATGAGGGGGCTCTATTGATCACCTTTTCCTGCATTGTAGTGCTGTCAGCCAGGAGACCTGAGAGCCCATCTTTTTTGCCTGCTGCTCTTGATCAATATAATGGATCTTTCCTTCAGAGGTCTGTCTGAATCCTATTATTCTGCCTCCATGCATGTGGAGCTAAATTAATAATGAGGACTCAAGGGCTTCAGAGCACTTGGAAACTGTTACTATCACCATCCACACTGCACTTTATTGATCTTGAGAGTCAGCCACTGAGTCAGTTATAAAGATCCTCCTATAGCAAGCCAATGTGGTAACCTCTCTGTCTTCTCTACCAATAGCCACAGTAGACACAGGCCTGTCTAGAGGCAGTGTGTCTCTGCTTTGATGGCTCTTGACAGGACTGTTAGAGTGGACTTAGGTCTGTGAATTGAAACTAAAACCTTCACAGTACTTGTTCCTTAAGGCTCAGGACAAAAAAGAGTTTGATAAGAGATACGCTCCATATACTGGTATCCAAAATGAACTTAACAGTTAAACAAAATGACACAATTGATTATGAGCATGCAAGAACAAACCACTGGCCCATCTTGAAGTATAGATGGCTTAATGAATCTCCATCAAGGCTGATTAGGAAAATCCTACTATTTTGATCTGTTACAGACTTCATTTTAATGCTTCCACATGGGTCTCGTGGAGTGGGAGGTGGTGATTCATTCTGTCTCCTGTCAGTGTCAACTCAATTGGGCTGCAGGTGCCTTCTCTGCAGCTTGTATATCTTTCCTCATCTTGGGGTTACTTAGGACCTCAATCATTGTCTGACACAGTGAACAAAGAAACAGTCATGGAGTAGGGGAATGAGAGCCAGTTTCCTTGGAGAGAAAATATGCTCCTAATCATCCCTGGGATGTCTATCTCGGCGCTCTGCTCTAGTGTGTGGAAGACTGTAAAATGCAAAAGCTGTTGTTGCTGTAAGTGAACTTTGATAAGCAAATCATATCAGGTAAAGCATGAATTCATTAATTCCTGAAGGTATATATGGGCACATACATATATGCAAATATATGTGTGGACATATAAGCATGGCTATGCTGTGACTATTTGTATGTATGCATGTGCAATGTCCATTTGATCATATATCAGTGGAAAGGTAGGGATGTGTGGTTTTCTGTTGTTTTATTCACTTTTTCACATAGCAAAGAGTCACTGGGTGCAATTCTGCCCATAGCCAATGCTAAGGGATGCCAAAATGGAATCAAACTGACTGTGTCTTTATTTCACTTCTTCAGCTTCTACCTGTTTGTAAATATCCAACCTGTATGCAGACTTTTATTTTTAAAGTGAACACATTCTTTTTTTTTTATTTAAAAGATTTTTCTCCATTTTACAAACCAACCACTTTTACCCCTCCCTCCCTCTCTTCCTCCTGCTCCCCACTTCCTCTCCCCAACCCTGCCCCCATCCACTCCTCATGGGGGTAAGGACTCCCATGGGGAGTCAACAAAGTCTGATAAATCAAGTTGAGGTGGGACTAAGCCCCTTTTCTCCTTATCAAAGCTTAGCAAGGCATCCTTCCATAGGGATTGGGCTCCAAAAAGCCAATTCATGCATTAGGGATAAATCCTAGTCCTACTGCCAGGGGCCTCATAAACTGCCCAAGCCACATAACTGGCACCCATATTTAGAGGGCCTAGTTCAATCCCTTGTAGTTTCCCTAGCTGTCAGTCCAGACTCAGTGAGCTCCAACTAGCTCAGATCAACTGTTTCAGTGGGTTTCCCCATTATGATCTTGACCCCTTTGCTCACATGATTCCCCCATCCCTGTCTTTGAATGGACTCTGGGAGCTCTACCCAGTGCTTAGCTATGGATCTGCTTCCATCAGTTACTGGATGAAGGTTCTATGATGACAATTATGGTAATCATTGATCTGATTAGAGGGGAAGGCCAGTTCAGGCACCCTCTCCACTATTGTTTGAAGTCTTAGCTGGGGTCATCCTTGTGGGTTCCTGGGAATTTTCCTAGCACCAAGTTTCTCCTTAACCACATAATAGCCCCCTCTATCAAGGTATCTATTTCCTTGTTCTCCCTCTCTGTCCCTCCCCCAACTTGACCATCCCCTTCCCTTATGTTCTCTTGCCACCTCTCCCCTGCCATGCTCTAAATTTACTCAAGAGATCTTACTCATTTCCTAAAGCAAAGGATAACCAGACTATAGTCCATAACCCCAGAGAAGCTAAGTAACAAGGAGGACCCTAAGAGTGACATGTATGGGAACATATTCTTAAATATGTATATTAAAGGATTAAAAATATTTAGACATATGAATATGTATATTGAAGAAGGATTAAAACTCATCTGAGCATGAAAGAAAAACATAGGAACTTCCCCAGTGCAATAAATGAAGGGTTTGATGGAATAGAATTCTTGGGGGAAGAAGGGTTGCAGAGAATATAGTATGTACCTAAGTGGAAGGCCTAGAGTGGCTTCACCTAGACTAGGCAAACAGTCCTCATTAAGACCATCTCAACTTCATTGAAGCATTACTTTCTGTCACAAAACTTAAGTACTTTTCACCTTCTAAAAAGCTCCAGTGGCTATACGCAGAGACTAGGACATAAAGAAGTGTGTTTTCTTTGGTGGAGGCTTTTTTTGTGCTTTTGGAATTCACAAATTTGAGTTGTGAGGCTAAGTAGGGACTTCAGAGCTACTTCTGCCTAAGAATCTACTTAGCCACTGTGTGATTATCTGACATACTCTGCTTTAACCACATTTGGTTCGTCACTAATCAAACTCACCAAATTCTGCCGTGCACAATAGCATTCTAATATTACAAGTTATACATTCTCATAGCTGGTATCCAAGAATAAACTATCAGATGATGAACACTGATATTTAGTACTATGATCCCAATCATAAAAGTAATCTGAAAACTAGGGAGTTGGAAATCTAGTGATCAATTGCATAACTATTATTTCCTTAGGGATGTTCCACCTTAGGGATGTATCCACCATTTGTTTGGCTTTTTGTTTTATTTGAGATAGTATCTCTCACTGACCTGGAACTCACCCAGCGAGCCTTAGGGATTCCCTTTTCTCTAAGGACCCAGTGTTGGGATTACAAAGTGTTCTATTATGCCCAGAACATGGATTCTGGGGATCAAATTCTGGTTCTCATGCTTACAAAGCTAGCACTTTGTCCACTGAGCTGGCTCCTCAGTTCCAAAAAGAGTATATGTATACATATGTGTATATAATTCTCTTCATGTGTGTGTGTGTGTGTGTGTGTGTGTGTGTGTGTGTGTGTATGAACACATTTTCAGAGTGGATTTTTCTCCCTTCTGAAGGTGACTGGGATTTGAGGCTTATCAATTTTAGATAGAGTCCCTTCTTTTCTTTCCCAGCTGTGAATAAAGATGATATGTGTCAGGAATTGTCTCCATGTTTAGTGTGCTCTGTAAGGTTTCCTCAATTACAGCTCAAATTACCCAGCATTTACTTTAGTCAAGACTCACTTTATTTTCTCATAAGTGGAAAAAAATTACATATAACATTAATAACTAGTGCTCTTCACATATCCTTCCTGCCTAAGGAACTGTACAGTTTCTCAATCATGATGGTGGTCAATGATTAATCCTCACTAGAAACAAGGGGAAGAATAAAGAAAAATACCTACACATATGCAAATATATACCTCTTGAGGATAGAGCAAGGATATTTTGATAAACATGGATAACATTGAATGAAAGGTCAGATTTGCTCAGAACTCTTTTCCCAGTGCTTGCTTTAAATGGCTTCCTTCAGGCTGGAGAGATGGCTCAGTGGTTAAGATCATTGGCTGCTCTTCCAGGGGTCCTGAGTTCAATTCCCAGCAACCACATGGTGGCTCACAACCATCTGTAATGAGATCTGGTGTCCTCTTCTGGCCTATAGGCAAACACAGAACACTGTATACATAACAAATAAATCTTTATAAATAAATAAATAAATAAATAAATAAATAAATAAATAAATAAATGGCTTCCTTCAGTTGCCCATGTCTTCTCAGCACTCCCAGCCACATGTATTAGCCAATCACATTAAATATTACTTCAACAGAACTAAGACAGCTGTCCCTGCTTCACAGAAACACAGCCATCCACAATTCCACCTAGTACCTTCTCCTTTGCATTTATATGTTTTGAAATGGATATGAAATTTAATTTTTCTTTATGGATACTGAATTATTTCAATATAAAATACTTAATCTACAATATAATAATCTACCATTTCTCTGGCTACATGAATGTCATTTTTTACCTTATAATAAATTGTCTTACAGCAAAAAGTATGCTTTTTGATTCTAAATAGAACAAGTTTCACTGCAAAGTGTTACAGAGGAAAAGAAAAGGTAGATCCTACCTTCCTTTGTGTATGTAACTCTGGATCCCTTTGCATACAGTAGAGGTCCAAATGCTGGCTCTTTCTTAGTTTATTATTATTGTTATTCACTTTCATATATACAGTGAGATATGACCTTAACCACTTTCTACTCTTTCCTCTCTACTGGTTAGTTTTATGTCAACTTGATATAAGCTAGAATCATCAGATAGGAGGGATCCCCAACTGAGAAAATTCTTCCACAAGATGGGGCAGTAGGTAAGCCTGTAGGGCAAGGTATTAATTAGTGATTGATAGAGTGGGGCCCAGCCAGCTGTGGATGGGGCCACTTCTGGGCTGGTGGCCCTGCAAGCCTGAGAAGCAATCCTGTAAGCAGCACTCCTTGATGGCCTCTATACTGGGCTCCTGCCTCCAGGTTCCTGCCCTGCTTGAATCCCTGACCTGACTTCCTTTGATGATGAACTGTGATATGGAAGCATAAATGAAATAAACCCTTCTGCCCCAAGTTTCTTTGTTCATGGTGTTTCATCACAGCAACAGTAACCCCAACTAAGATAGAAGGTTACTATTGCTGTGTGTTGTGGTTTGAAAGAAAATATCTCCCATAGGGAGTGGTATTATTAGAAAGTGTGTCTTTGTTGGAATAGGTATGGCCTTGTTGGAGGAAGCATGTCACTATGGAGGTGTGTTTGAGGTGTCTTATGCTCAAGCTATGTTCATTGTAGTACACAGTTCACTTTCTGTTGCCTTTGGATCAAGATGTACAATTCTCCAGTTCCTTCTTCAGTACCATGTCTGCCTACACACTGCCAAATCCTATCATGATGACAATGAAACTGTAAGCCAGCCCCAACTAAAACTTTTCCTTTATAAGAGTTGCAGTGGTCATGGTGTTTCTTCACAGCAATAGAAACACTAACTAAGACACAGTGAATAGATGCCATGACCACAGGAACTCTTATTAAGGGAAACATTTAATTGGGCCTGGGTTACATTGTCATCATGATGGGAAGCATAGTGGCATGCAGGCAGACATGATGCTGAAGAGGTTGCTGAAAGTTCTACATTCAGATCCAAAGGCATCAGGAGGAGAGAATGACACTGGACCTGGCTTGAGCTAACCTCAGTGACACACTCTCTCCAACAAGTCACACCTCCTGATAGTGCCGCTCCCTGTGGGCTTTGGAGCCATTTTCATTCAGACCACAGCACCCTCTAACTCCTGTCTCCCCCAATCATGTCTTTTCTTTTTGATAACTAAGTTTAATTAGTGTTGCCCACCCATGCATGAGTGTGGGGTCCTTGTAGTGGGTAGCCATTCCAGCCTTGGCTCTCAACCCCCATTGAGGCTTCAGCAATGGTCACGCCCACAAGGCAGGGCGGAGGAGGGAGTGGAAGACCGAGGATCCAGAGGAGGGCTCTCTCTTGGTTCTGGGACTCTGGACGCAGGAGGTAGACAGAGCAGAGTTCTCCAGAGAACACCGCCAGACTGCGCTATACCTTTCCCAGACCCTGCAACCTACCCCTTCATTTGTAAGTTACCCCACAAAATAAACCTCCCTTTTAACTATGTGGAGTGGCCTTAATAATTTCACCAAGATCTGGCGCTCACGTGGGGCAAATTCCAAAGGCCTAGGCGGCTCCCTCACTCAGCCTCCTCCCTGCTGGCGGGTACCTAAACCCGCCTGCAAAGTTCAATTTAACCAGGGGACGCCTACAGGGTTCCATTCCCAAAAAAGGGAACAGCTAGTCCAGTCTCAGTTCCCTAGCTTAGCCCCTAGACCAGTGAAAACCGCTATGAGTGAGGCATTCCCACTCCTCCCTGAGTGCCAGCTCCCCGCCATCTTGGCTCCTGCCTTCAGCTGCCGCCAGCCAAGGTCGCCAGCAGGCCTTGCTTTGGAGCTATACCAATGCGTCCTGATGGCTGAAAAGTGCTACTGCACCTCCAAAACCACGGAAAGGTAAGCTTCTTTCAAGTAAAAGTACTTGATCATTTTACACCTTAAAACTGACTAACAAATTTTGAGTAATTCTTGTAATATGGCTGACAACATTACCTCACAAGAATTTAAAAACCTTTTTGCCTGTATGATGAATGACATTTTCCTGGAAATATACGACCTCCCTAAGACATATCTGGCCTGTACCATTTTGACATTCATTGTAATAATTCACACAGTGTTCAAACACTGGTTTAATAATAAGAACAAAGATGAGTCATTATTGGGACTGATACAGGCTTTAAAAGATAGCAATGAAGGCTTACAGAAAAAGATTCTCTCTCTGGAATCTGCTAGCCAGCAATTACAGGTTTTAAAAGATAGCAATGAAGGCTTACAGAAAAAGATTCTCTTTCTGGAATCTGCTAACCAGGATTTACAGGCTTTAAAAGTTATCAATGAAGGCTTACAGAAAAAGATTCTGTCTATGGAATCTGCTGACCAGGACTTACATAAAAAGATTCTCTCTCTGGAATCTGCTAACCAGGATTTACAGGTTTTAAAAGATAGCAATGAAGGCTTACAGAAAAAGATTCTTTCTCCGGAATCTGCTGACCAGGACTTACATAAAAATATTCTCTCTCTGTAATCTGCTGACCAGAATTTACAAAACAAGCTTGTACCCAAAATTGCTTTTATTGATAATAAATATGACTATTTAATGGATAGAACACTAACTGTCCAGAGTGAAGTTGTAGCTACTCAGACAATATATAAGGAAGAAAAATTATCATTACTTGATAAGATAAGGTCCATGGAATCATGTGTTTCAGAAGAACATAAAAACTTCCATGATTCCATGAAAAATCTGGAATCCCTTACAAGAGAGGAGGTTTACTCCCTGGAACAGACCCTAGGTGCTCGTTTACAAGCCCTGGAGGAAACTCTAAATAAACATGACAAGGGACCTAATAAGCAGAAGGGCAAGACCATACAGGTTGTAACATCTCCAAATGGCTCTCATACAATGGCTTATCCTGTTTTCATCCATGAGCAGCCAGCAGATGACACACACCCCGAGCCATATACGACATATACATTACAACCAATTTCAACAAGGGACTTTAAAAATATAAAGGAAGCAGTAGTTACATATGGGATACACTCCACATACGTAAAACAGATGTTAAATTCGTGGTCTACCTCACGAAGACTCATTCCAGATTACTGGCATCAGTTAATTTCAGCTGTTCTACAATATAGCCAGCAGTTACAGTGGAAAAGCTGGTTGAGAGAAGAGGCAAGAAATTTAGAACAACAAGGTAAACTCAGAGGTTTTGAGATCTCCCAAGATCAAATACTTGGTGAGGGATGTTTTGCTGACAGGAATGTACAAGCCATTTATGATGAGCATATAATATCCCTATGCTGTACAGCAGCTCTAAATGCTTGAGAAAAAAATTCCAGAACCTGGAAAAGCAACTGAGGTATACACAAAGATATTTCAGGGACCACATGAACCCTTCACTGATTTTTTACAAAGGCTGAACACAGCTATGACAAAAGCTGTATCAGATAAAGAATTAAGAAAAGTATTAACTGAGTTCTTGGCATTTGATAATGCTAATGCAGAATGCAAAAGAATACTTACACCATTAAAGATCAGATCAGCTCCTTTGGAAGAATGGATTCAGTATACTAATGGTGTTGAATCTCTTAACTACAGTAATGAGGCTTGGATAGGAGAGACAAATCCCAGAAATGAAAGAAGGCCCCGTGGTACCAAATGTTTTAAATGTGGTACACCAGGTCATATAAGTAAAAACTGTACATGGGGTAATCCTAGAAGTAATACTTCTTCTAGGAATAGCCTAAACAGGAGACCCCAACCACCTCCTGGATTATGTAGAAGATGTGGCAAAGGCCGACATTGGACAAGTGAGTGCAGATCAAAAATAGATATACGAGGCAACCCTTTACTGGCGGGAAACGCCTCAGGGGGCCTCTTGCAGGCCCCCAAATCAAATGTGGTAAGAACATTCCCAGCCACTTTGGAAGACATTCCTCTCTAGGACAACTGAATAAACCAATGCCTAATGTAAAAACCAATACTACAATGGATGATAAAACAGCTCTGATAGATGAATCACAGTTTACAAAGAACACAATAAAACAAATATTTTGGCAGACTTCCATAAATGAACAAAGACCAAAGCTTAGAATTTGAATTTATGGCTTGGTTCTGGAGGGCCTGGTAGACACAGGTGCGGATGTGACTGTAATTACACCAAAATCATGGCATCCAAATTGGCCTCTTCAAGAGGTAGATGTCCAACTTTTAGGAATTGGCACACTATCTCAGATAAAACAGAGTTCGAGATGGGTTGAATGCATAGGGCCAGAAGGACAGAGAGGAAGGCTGAAGCCATATGTAACAAATGTAGCAGTAAATCTATGGGGCCGAGATCTGTTACAACAGTGGAATACCCAGATTAAAATTCCTACACTCTCAGAAAAGGAATACAGGCCAATGCATGTTTCTAGGAATAATATCATAACAGGCTATAAAAACCAGTCACCAACCATTCAGGCTGTACACAAACAGAGCACAACTGCTGTTGAACTCTCAGAAGTACCAACTGCCTTACCTTTAAAATGGCTAACTAATAAACCTGTCTGGGTTGGACAGTGCCCTTTGACAAAAGAGAAGCTACAAGCTTTAAAACAGCTGGTTCAAGAGTAGTTAAATGCTCAACACATTGAAGAATCTACCAGCCCTTGGAATTCTCCTGTATTTGTTATTAAAAAAAAAAAAAGTCTGGTAATTGGAGAATGCTGACAGATCTGAGAGCTATTAATAAAGTAATTCAGCCAATGGGCTCCCTACAGACTGGGATGCCCTTGCCCTGCTACCCAAAGAATGGCCTATAATAGTTATTGACTTAAAAGACTGTTTCTTTACCATACCATTACAAGAAAATGATAGAAAAAATTTGCCTTCACAGTTCCTAATTATAACAATTCTCAGCCAGTCAAGAGATATCAATGGAAGGTCCTCCCACAGGGAATGTTAAACAGCCCTACCTTATGCCAATACTTTGTGCAAAAACCATTATAGATAATTCCTGTAAAGTTTCCACAATCCATAATTTATCACTATATGGATGATATCCTATTAGCTGATCCAAAGTTAGACACATTAGAAAGCATGTTTGAAGAAGTAAAAAAAGTTTTGCCTCACTGGGGACTGCAAATTGCTCCTGAAAAATACAAAGAGGAGATTCTATTAATTACTTAGGATATAAGATAGATCCCAAAAGGTACAACTGAGGAGAGATCGATTAAAGACTCTTAATGATTTTCAAAAGTTGTTAGGAAGCATTTCCAACTTATTGGGTATCATGGTAATACCCAAAGATGGACTACAAAATTCGGCTAATACTCTAGAAGGGGACAAAGAATTAAATAGTCCAAGAGAATTTTCAGCCGAAGCTGAGAAGGAATTGGCTCTAGTAGAAAAGACAATTCGAGAAGCACATGTGGATCATGTGGATCCAGAACTTAAATGCATTCTTGTCATATTCCCCTCCAGACATTCCCCCACAGGTATTTTGATGCAGAGGGAAGATATTATATTGGAATGGATATTCCTACCACGTAAACCAAATAAGAAATTAAAGACTTATATAGAAAAGATCTCTGATTTGATTCAAAAAGGTAAATTAAGACTTCGTCAGTTGACAGGAATGGACCCAGCAGAAATTGTAGTACCTTTAACTAATGAGGAAATTTCATCACAATGGAAAGATAATGAATACTGGCAGAGAGCCTGCAGTAACTTTTTGGGAGAGATTAACAACCGTTATCCTAAAAGCAAGAGGATAGAATTCATAAAGAAGACTGAATGGGTCCTTCCTCACATTGTATGACACAAGCCAATTTCTGGAGTCCTCACATTCTATACTGATGCCAATAAATCAGGGAAAGCAGGATACAAATCAGGAGACTTAAGTAAAGTGGTACAAAGTCCATACAGCTCTGTACAAAAGCAGAACTGTATGCCATTCTTATGGTACTAATGGACTTCACAGAACCCCTCAATATAGTCACTGACTCTCAATATGCAGAGAGAGTTGTTTTACACATTGAAACTGCTGAATTTATTCCTGATAATACAAAATTAACTTCATTATTCATACAATTGCAGGAAATCATCAGAAAAAGGGAACATCCTATATATATAACACATATCAGATCCCATACTGGTCTGCCAGGACCTCTAGCACAAGGTAATGATGAGATTGATCAGTTACTAATAGGTAATGTGCTAGAAGCCTCATAATTTCATAAGAAACACCATGTAAACCAGGCTGCTAGCTGTCTCTGTCTCCTCTTGCAAGACTCCTGAAAGTTGCTTGCGTCCTTCTCCCATTTCTCAGGTATTATTATATTCCTTCTCAGGTCTTTGATGAGGTTGGAGATTAGCAGTTATAGTTACAACTTAGTATATATATACATATATAATATCTTAGATAGAATATATTAAGTATTAGACTCAGGTTCTTTAGGATAGGACACCTTTTGGAATGATCTTTGTAACATGCCACCTACCCATGTCCTAGACTTCCCTGGATTTTCCTATGTGTTTTTTGCTTGATATTGTTTGCACTATTGTAATTCCAATTTATCTAAGTCATTATCCCTCATTACTCCTGGACAATATTTGATAACCATCTCTTTGTATATAGTCTTGTATTAGGTTAGAACTTTCTTATTCAGACAAAAGGGGGAGATGTAGTAGATAGCCATCCCAGCATTGGCCTGGAAGTTCCAACCCCCATTGAGGCTTCAGTAATGGTCACGCCAACAAGGCAGGGTGGAGGAGGGAGCGGAAGACTGAGGATCAAGAGGAGATCTCTTGCTTGGTTCCAGGACGCTGGACACTGGAGGTAGGCCGAGCAGAGTTCTCCAGAGAACACCGCTGGACTGTGCCATACCTTTGCCAGACCCTGCAACCTACCCCTTCATTTGCAAGTTACCCCACAAAATAAACCTCCCTTTTAACTACATGGAGTGGCCTTAATAATTTCACCAAGAGGTCCTCCCCTGGATCACCCAAGCCCTATCTGCAGCTGTTCCTCTTAGATGTTTTTAATAGAGTGTTTAGAAACATAACCACTAAGCATCTTGTTCATGATGTCCGGAGAGTGATGCCCCTTCTGTTAACTTCCAACCTCTACTCAATCTGCATCTTAGAGAGAATGCCCCTGCTGATGTATTACTATACTCCTTGGGGGATATTTCTTTGAGAGCCAGACACTTTCAATCTTAGTTTTGCCAATAGGAGTGCAGCTTCCCCACTTTAGACTGCAGCTCCTCTCCATTTGGAGTCCAGGGAATGCATGAGAGCTTTAAATGATTTCTTTGAGTCTAACTCCCTCTATCTGTGAGAAAAAGAAACTTTCTTTGTGCAGGTGAGCAGGAGACCGTAACAACACTTAGAATTCATTCATACATACCCTACAGGCAGGAGGCAAAGGCCTCTCTGCTAGCCTCCACAGGACTTTAGTGCTCAACTGTCTGTCTTGTAGATGGGTGATGGACAGAGCCTGCAGAAACTGCTTCAAGCTACCTGATTTGGAAATTATATCTGAAGGGGCAGGAATATGGTTACAGATAAGGCCTTGTGACCTTCACTGCTTTTAGAGTGAGTTTAGGGAGGTGCCTAAGAGAAAGATAGATGGTTCCCTATTTTATAAACTCCTGGGGAAACGAAGTTATTCACCTGTAGCAAAGCCAATGCTAATGGAAGGCATTTAACAAGTTATGCCTGAACTTTCTAAAATTACTCCTGGAAGATAAACCTCGAATCACAGATGTTTCACATATAGTTCCCTGGATACTTTGTTAAGATAATAGGAATCCAAATGCAGGCAATGTCTTACATATAATGTAAGGTAATTTGGGTCAAAGTGCATATTCATACAGTATGGGCACCAGGGCGTTGCACTGGTAGGCTTGGACCCCTCTCTGCTTTGACTTTGCCGTGTATCCTTGAATACAGAGTAAGATTTCTCATTCACAAGAGGGAACAGGGTGTCCCATCTTCTTTGTAGTCTCAGATGATCTAGCCCCCTTTTCCATAAGATTAGATTACTTAAATCTATTACATATTATATATCTTTATTAATTTACTGACAGCTGTGACAAAATATCTCACAAAGGGACTTAAGGAAGGAAGGGTTTGGCTCACAGCTAGGGCTACAGTCCAATATGATGGCAAGAATGACTTGAGCTATGATCACAGGAGCACTAGGTATCTGGTCATGTGGCATCCATAGTCAGGAAGCAGAGAATAGCAGAGACACATGATCAGGTGGAGTTCTGCTTTGCCTCCTTGTATTCAGTCCATGAGACAGCGCTGCATTAAGGGTGGTCTTCCTTTAGGTAAACATCCCTGGTAACTTTTTCACAACCTAGTAAAGTTGACAATGAAGACTAACCAGCACAATATCTGAAGAGTATTTTCCTTTACTTTATAGGCATACTTTATAGGCAATATACATCAGTGGAACTTCTCAAAGTTCTGTTTTTATCTCGGGCTCAAGTCTGGCATTAAGATTTCTCTCATCCTAACATGTGGTATTGAAGATCTCAAAGGATGCCTACAGAGCTGACCAGTAGCAGATAGTGAGTCACTTAAGGGAAGTGGCCTGTGTGATTCACCTTAGGCATATGGGAGCACAGCACAAAGGGGCTGCTAAGAGAAATGAGTGGCAGTGATTTTAGCTAGATTTTTCCACCTTGTTCTTTGCTAGAGTTTAATGGATGAGAAATGGGTCTGAAATAGTAGCTAATTTTATTCCAGGGCCTTATTCTTGGCTGTGGATAAGATTTGGCAGCAAGCTTCGTGAGAAAGAAGACAGAAGATGTGTGTGTGTGTGTGTGTGTGTGTGTGTGTGTGTGTGTTTCTCCAGCAGATTCCATGTATGTTTCAGATTTGTAAAGGGAATGGAAATGTTTCAAGTAGTTTACCATGAGATATGAGACAAACGTCCTTTTTCTTTGGCTAAAACTCATGCCACAGGTCAGTGGGACTTGACCCACTCATTGTTCGTGCATCACTTCCAGACTTGAAGCTGTGATAACTAATGAAGGAGTTTATACAGCCCTGTATGCTATGCCACTTCGAAGCTGTGGCTGTGATGGAAGCACATGGGAAGCTCAGCCTCATTAGTAGTCACCTTCTCCTGCAGGATGCAGCAGTCAGAAGGAAGCTGTTATCCTCAGGTAGCAAGAAAGGGAGAGGATGGTGACAAGAAAACATGTTTAAAGAATAAGAAAAGGGATCATTTTCAAAAAGGTAAAGAAACACGTGGGCATTAAAATCTAAACAAAGAAAGAGAACTCTGACTTGGCCAGTGTGGGTAGGAGAAGCTGGAAGCAAGGTACCGAATTAAGCAGTTTGGAGCAGTGAAATGTACTCGAGATAAATGAGGGGAACCTACCTGGTCCTGGGCATTGAGCAGGTGCTAAGAATTATTAAATATATTGAACTGTATTGAGATTGCTATTAGTATTAATAATGAGTTCCTCAAGTTTATGCTGTAAACATTCCTTTTGGTATTTATCTGTTTATAAGTAAGAAGACATAAATAAATTGCACCCTCCCTTGTTGCACAGGCTTTCCGCCAGAAGACTGTCCATCAAGTAGGCAACTAGGCTACCCTAAGAGCAGCATCAGTTATCTGGAGTATCCCATGGAGCCTTGAGACAACTCCTCAGAGACTGATGCTGGCTTCCCTGGCTGCTGAAGGCCAAGCTCAACCCAGGGATGCTTGAAACACTTTACAGCAGACTGTTTGCCATCACATGCTTGAATGAATCACTTTCATCTTGGTCAGAAAATAAGCACTTTCCCTGGTGAAGGCATGACAGTGACTGGCTGTGAGTTAGGTAGGGACAATGTGACAGCTGAAAATCCCACAGCCATTGCACAGACCTCATTTCTTAGGTTGTGTTTATGCTGTAGATGACTGCTGAAAAGTGTTAGCTTTGACCAACACTGTTGGGCCCTGTGTTAGTTATTTATTTTGGTGCTCTTACCCTGCGAGGAACACGTCCCGAACATGACAAATCCACAGAAGAGCTGTTTATTAATATAGAATAGAAAGAGACTGTGACAGGCCTGTGTGAAGCACACACGTGAGTGAGGAGAGGAGAAGAAGAGAAGAAGAGAGACCTGTGCAAAATGACGCCAGCTTTTTAAAGAGTGGGCTGCGCATGTGTACAGGACTGCATGTGGCTACTCCATGCATGCGTGTAGATTACATGGCTGCAAGCGCTTTACGCAACCATGTAAAGCCACGGAGTCCTAGCCACGCGAGATGTTCTGACCTGGAAATGGCTATTTTGAACTGGAAATAATTAGGTGGTCCGCCAGGCAAGCCCAACCGTGTGGACAGGTTGTGATTTCCTATCACCCTGGCCCCCATTCCTTGAGTAGCTGGTGCCTTGTTTGCTGACCTTGACCAGATGTCTTCCCTATGCTGATTCCCTGCCTGTTTCCTTCCTCCTAAAACAGCTCACCAGGGGTTCTTTGTTTATGTATCCTGCATTTGGTGTAAGCAGCTAGAATGCAAGAATGTAGAACATCGGTAGTGAACTTCTGCCCTCCAGGGTTTTCCCATTGTGCTGTAAGCCTACATTTAAGGCCTCCTCCCTCCTTAAATAAAGGGCATTCTGCTGAGATGAATGATCCGCTGTTTTTGTCTCTTGTTTTTTGATCCTCAGCCCCTTGCTCGGACATGGTGAACGGGTGGTGGTAGCACGGGCATTACTGCTCCATGGCCCCTTGACATTGCAAAGAGGCCTGACATTGTAGTGCTGATGCAGAGGCCAAAACATCATACCTGTGGGTTCAATACTGACCAGTGCCACCCATAGGCTCAGTACTTCCTGGATCCCCACATGGACCTGATATTGTCTGGCTTCTGATACCAGGTCTCAAGCTCCTGAAGAGCCCAACACTCTGTCCTGGCTTCCAAGCCCAACTGCTACTTGATAGATGAAGCCATCTAAGGGGATCAGACCCATTTTCCAACTTCTGGACCTGGACTTTCAAGCATTCCTGCTTGTACCTGTTGCCAGATTTCCTATCCCAAGACCCCAACTTCCCAGTGTAGAGCAAGAGTAGTCACTATTACACCAATTAAATAGCAGCAGCCCTGTACCTGCCAGAATGTGCTGACCCTGCCCATCAAACCTATCTGCCTCCCAAGATCCCATCTATTGGCAGGTGGAAGCAGGCTCCTGACAGAGTAATTCCAGCCATCCCCAACACCCAGTTCTTGAATGGTTCCCCCAGGTTCTTTGGCTCTCAAGGAGGCCCAGATCACATCCTAGTGCTCAAATGTACTCTGGACATCTACAAACACAGTGAATCCACCCTAGCAACAGTCACAGAGATTCAGCTCAACTGTTCATGGTGGCAGGACAAAGAAACACAGAGAAAGCAGGAAAGAGTGAACTGCCAGAAGAAGGCAAGAAGCTGCAGCTGTTGCACCAAAGAGCTCAAGGAAGCTGTCTTCAGGACTGAGGGCCTCAGTGCCCAACCTGTGCACAATGATACTGGGTCCCAATAACAGAGGCAGGAACAGTAGCTGTAACAGTGGGTTCTTCCTGCCACAGCTCCTTGCTGCCAAACACATCAACTGAACGCTGCCAGAGACCAGCTTCTGAAGCACAATTTGCACCTCCATGGAGCAAAGGAGTTTTCAGCCAGCTGACTAGTGAGGTTCATATTCATGCCCTGGTATTCACAGTGCTAGACAAAGATTATTGGCTGAAAAAAAAATATTGATCATAGACATTGACCAGATGTTTGAAACGATCTAATTGCTTATTTCTCCAAGTCTGCTAAAATGATAGAAAATGAGTATGATCACATATCCAAGAAAAATGTAGGAATGGGGTGATGAAGGCGATGAAATTGTGGATTTGAGTGTGCTTGCTCTAGCAGAACTGTGTTAGAGACAACAGTTGATGTAGAAGTGCATCAAACAAACCCACTGGGAAGGTTATAGAAACAGGATCTACCTGTGCTTCAAAGAATTCCTGCCAGGGACTGGGCAGTCCCATCTGACCTTGCCGTGAACCATAAGATTAGGAGATTCTGAATTATAGTCTGTACAACCTCTTAGACTCAACAACAGGTCAGTACTTGTGCCCTGCACTTCCTGCCACTTAACTCAGCTTCAGATCAAGTCTCTCACCCTTGAAGCAGCTGGTAGAACCTCACTGGTCTGCACTCCAGCAGCAAGGGAGTCTGGGACATGGATACTTTCATTTTCTATCTGCTTGATTTGGGAGAGACACAGATCTCAGCTGATGTGGATGTCAGAACCCATCAGGGCCAGTGTTCAGACAACCTCCTCATCCCTTACTTTATTTAGTCACATGATAAATATTTATTGCATGTGTGTAATGTGGACATCATGTCCTAGATGCAGCAATAAGCTAGTAGTTCATTTTCCTCTTTTCTTAGAGGTAAAATATGGGGAAGTATAATTTGGAATGAAGGAAACCTTGAAGAGATGCCTTCATTTTGGAGAAGGAAGACAGGCCAAGGAGTAGGTCAGGGACACAGGGGCCTGGTGCTGGCTGCTTAGAAATGGCTGTGTGCTCAACCTTTAGCAGGGAGGAGGGCAGGAATTGTGAGGCTGTTGAATTTTCTAGCTCTGTGCAGTAGGGTGCATAGAGGGATTTTGACATAAACCCTGCACAAAATTGAATTTATTTGGCAATAATGTCCCTGGATTTGATTTTAGCTCAGAAACTAAGCGTGACCTTAAGAGCTAAAGGGAAGAAGTTGAAACACCCAATTGAGAAGAAGCACAGCCACAAATCCTGAGATGGTGGGTGCACACTCACAGCAAATGAACAGTAACAACCCGAGCACTGTTGACTCCGGGCTGGGCAGTGTAGCGTGACTGAGAGACAGACAGGAAATGCACAATTTGATCCTACTACAGATGCACTCAGAGTGCCAAAATGTAAAAGAATGTGGAAGTAGAAGGAAAACTAGTGGTAATAACAGGCTAATGGGAGTGGATGAGAATGTATTGTGAGTGAATATGATCCAGATATATTACATACATATGTGAAGGTGTCATAATAAAAACCATTAAAATGTGTAGCTAGCATATGCTAGTAAAAACAATAAAAATGAAAAAGAGCATTATTTCATATGAAGATTCTTCTAACAATTGATTTCCCTTGCATTTTTGCTTTGAACTGGAAATTCAGTCAAATTGGTGAGGAAAAATTCACGAAGACACAATGAATTTAAATACATGCCTATCATCTCAACAGTGCAGTGCTGGGGTGCTGATGTGAGGGCATCCTGTCTTTAAAAGATCATCTAAAGTGGTAATATTTTCAAGTTTGGTGAAATGGAATGTTATTTAATGGACAAATTATTGGTGTTTACCTTGGATATCACTTCTTCTGTAGATTGATTTAGACTCCAAATCACACTGACAACCACTTAATGAGCTAAACGGAGGGGATAAAGGGGGCACATTTTATTCCATTTTATGAACCAGAGGTGATATCTGCCTGATGGCTCTGAGGAGCTGCCTTGGAGTGAGAGTTGGAGGTCCTTTCCATTCCTAGTAGTTACTTCTCACAGCACTGCTGTGAGAAACATGTTTGTTCTTTTTCAAAGGTGGAAAGAGATTTTTTAAAAACATTGCTGATGTTACATGTCCAACAAGCTTATGGAATCAGCCTTCTGAACTTATGTTGAGATAACTTTAAAGTGTGGTTTTTCAGTGTACCTCACAGCATCATTATCAGAACCTCACGTGAAGTCTGCTGCTTGCTGCTCTGAAGGTCTTGACACTTTGTCAAACACTTCACGGACTTGATGAAGCATCGATCAGTCCATCAATCCACACACACAAAGACAAGCATTCCTCTGGGCATTCTCACAACACCACTGATACCTTCTATCTTCTCTCTTTGATGCCTTTAGCCTGTTTTGTTTTGATTTTTTGTTTTTCCAGCCATATGGGCTATTGCTTGCTTTAGTATACTATACCGAAGCCATTTAGTTCATGTAAATATCTCTAAAAATACCGAACCAACCTGTCCTTCAACAATGTTTAAATAGTATCTGTATATATACAGTCTCTAGGGTCAGGAGTTAGGCAAATGGTATGAGCCCTACCAGGGCTTGAGTAACCTCATAAATAAAACAGGACTCTGCTTGTTGGTGTGCCACCTCCATATTTCTATGCCTTTGGATCCATAACACTATGTTCAACTTAGTTGTAACTCAGAAATTGTAAATTTGTTTTAACCTGATATTTAAGTACTGTCAGAGCCTGGGGGGAGGTGGAGAAGAACAGCTCCTGGTAGTGCACAGGGTCCTATGACAGGGTCCACTAATGTGCTGGTGGTCCTCCAGACAGAGAATCTGCAGAGGGATTCATGCTGTAAAAGCCAAATCCTGAGCACTAGCTTATTCATCAGTTTTTCCACACAAATATTAATTAGCTTAGGAGGATTTAAAAAAACACTGAAATATAGCCTTTAATTAAAATACCAAAATACATAATATGAAAGCCAGTTTTTAGTTTAATTAGGGTGATAAAATGAATGCCCAAGAATGATAATATAGTTTAAAACACAAGTAAATCCAAACAAACACACTCTGTATAGCAGTAACCACAGTGTTTGCTTCCAAGACACAAAATTAAGGCATACCCAGCATATTTGTTAACATAGATACCTAGAGGAGGAAGAATATAATATAAATAAAAACAACCAAATTCTTGTCCATCCTAAGTTACAATGGGGCAGTAGACTGGGGAGGCTGGGACATGGGTGTCTACTGGGGAAGCAGGAGGCACCCAGCAGAGCCAGCCCAAGAGAGAAGCCATATTGCTGCTGGCAGCACAGATGCAGGAACAGGGCCACCCTTGCTCACGGGGCCCAGATGCCACCACCTCAAAGCCTAGATGGCAGGCATGGAGCTGTGGAGGAGTGTCTGCTCTGCTGTGTCTTCCTTTGGTGTCGTCTGGTTAGTATCCTCTACTCTCTTTCTGGAATAGGAGTGCACACTCCTTTCCACTGCACACTGGAAATACGTCATTCACATCTTGTCCATATCTAAGAGTTTGCCTTGCTTGGATGCCAGAAAAGACTGGACTTAAAAATAAAAGGGAGACAAGCATATCTTTTAATTTTTCTTTATTTTTTAAACACTTGTTTTTGATAGTTCCACACATGTATACAGTAATTTTTAGTTCTTTTCATCCTGTTTCCTACCTCACTTCTGCTCCTTCTCCTGTTGAAACTTTCTTCAGACTTAAAACTTCTGAACAGCCCTGCTTCCTTCCATGCGCCTTGTTATGATTCTCTGTCTCCCCACAGGACCAGACAGAAAATACAGCCAACTATGAACTGAAAGCACAGGCCAGCATGAATGTTTCCACAGTGGGAAACCCAACTTACCAAATTAAAAATGGTCACTGTATATACTTAAGTAGGTATTTCTAAAGAAACTAAAACAAACATAAAATGACCAAAAGTCTACACAAAAGTCTCACCATCACTAATGACTTTGGAAATGCATCAAAGCTGCAATAATTCTGTCTCATTCCAATAAGAAAAACTGTTATTCAAAGATCAGAGACAGCAAGTGCTAGAGAAGATTCCAAGTGAGAGTCCTGGGATGTTGTCATTAGGAGTGAAAATTAGTACAGCTATTGTATAAAGTAATATAGTGGTACCTCCAAAATCTGAAAATAGAACCCTTCCATAGTCCAGCAAGTCTACTACTGGATATTTAATCCATATTTATCAGTTTTTCAAAGAAACACTTGGACTTCCATATCCATACAGCACATTTCTCTGTAAACAAGAAGTGGAAACAGTCTTATCAAATGCTTATCAATTGATTAATGTATAAAGGAATTGTGGGTAGATACACAATGGAGTACTATTCATCCATAACAAAGAATGAAATATTGTTCCATGTAACAACATGTATGGAACTGGAGATCATTATGTTAAATGAAATAAATCAGACAAAGACAAATGCCACTTGATTATGCTCATACCTGGCACTTGAAAGTGTTGATCCCAGAAAGGCTGAACACAGACTAATGACTGCCAGAAGCTGGGGCATAAGAGGTTAGAGAGGGACAAGGTGGGGAAGGTTGATCAATGGGCACAAAGTTGCATGTAGATAGGAGTGGAGACGCTCTGTTGTTTTATCTCACAGGAAGATCACTATAGATGATAATGATGCTCTGTATCTCAGAAAGATAGAAGAAAGAGTTTCTAAAGTTTATGTTTTAAACCAATGGCAAGTGATTGAATAATTAGGTATGCTTAAACTGATTTAAAAATTGTACAATCTATACACCTATTGAATGATATTCCACTAATAGGTGTAATTTTGTATTTTTATGTACTAGTTAAAAAATAACCTTAAGGATGTTGAGAAGGTTATCTTAATAATTTAAGATATATATTATGGTGGGATACTTTGAGCAGCCTTGGTGCAGGGTGGAGGGGCTTAGACCTGCCTCAGCTGAGTGTACCAAGCTCTGCTGACTCCCCATGGGAGACCTTGCCTCGGAGGAGGTAGGAATGGGTGGGTTTGGAGGGGAAGGTTGGAGGGTGGGAGGAGGTAGGTGAGGGGAATCTGTGGTTGGTATGTAAAATGAATAGAAAATCTCTTAATAATAATAAAAACAAAAAGATACATATTAGTAATTAATATTTAATAATCTTAAAGGTGCTATGCTGGTAAAGTGCTACTAGCATCATGAGCATGAGGACCCCGGTACCCACATAAAAGTCAGAGGTGCACATCTGTAACTCAAGAACTAATGGAGGGAGTGAGATTGGAGTAAGGGGTGTGGGGGAGAGACAGGCAGATCTCTGAAGCTTTCTGGCCAGCCAGTCTGACAATATTGGTGGACTCTAAGTTCAGTGACAGACTTTTACTCAAAAACTACAAGGTGGAGACTGTTAAAAGAAGATGCCACTGTTGACTTCCATATGCTCATATAAAGACATATACACACATTTATCACCTCCACAAATACAAATAAAAAGCACCACTAAACCAGAATACTGAAGTCCCAAAGGCCACACAGAAATATTACAAATACATATCAAGAATGACAGGGGTTGTGTGGAGGAGCAAAGCCATTCACCTCACAGATAACAGTAAACAGGCCAGGGAGAGATGGCCTTCAAAGGGACATGCTCACTGACCTGCTTTCTCTCAGTAGACTCTGCTTCCTAAAACTTCCACCACTACCCAAAATATCAACAGCATCTGAAGGGCAAACCGGAGAGCATCTGAGAGCCTACAGGAGTTGCTTCATAGCACACAGCTCACAGGGTGTGTGTGTGTGTGTGTGTGTGTGTGTGTGTGTGTGTGTGTGTGTGTGTGTGTGTGTGTGTGTGAGAGAGAGAGAGAGAGAGAGAGAGAGAGAGAGAGAGAGAGAGAGAGAGAGGGAGAGAGAGAAAGAGACAGAGACAGACAGAGACAGAGACATACAGACAGACAGACACAGAGGTAGACAGAAATAGAGACAGAGGATTGTCCTATATGTAACATAAGGCTTCCCAGGGGAGGAACAGGGCAGATCTGAACACAAAGACACCAAGGTAACTGCTAACGTTTGCTTCTTTCTGCTTTTGGGTAAGTAGCAAACTGTTTTAAAGCTATTTTCTAAACTGTACATCTGTTTTCATATGTAGTCTTTCTAGTCATATAATTCAAAAAAGTATTCTCATATTATCACTCTAAAAGATTAAATAAAGCAAACTTTCACCATAATGAACAAATCCCCCAGAGCAAAGAACTAAATTTTGAATTATAGAAAATTTTAAATCTCTATTGTCCTATTAGTTTTTTCAGTGTTATGGGGTCTTGACCTAGATTTTACAACTTTTCTTTGATTCGTCTTCATCAAGTTTACCATCTATTGATATAGCAGGAATCTTAAAGGGTCTTATTAATAAAATCAAATCTGAGGCCAGTTATTGGGGTGAATGCTGGAAGATCAGAGAAGCAGAACAAGCCACAGCCACCTCACCTCACCAGTTCCTCAGCTGCTCTTGTTTCCTCAGACTGGAAGCTTCTGAGTCTTCATCCAAATGGATCTTAGCTGAACTGTGCTGCTCAAAGCCTAAAAGCATAACCAGCCAAAATGCTTCTAGTTTCTGGTCTTCGAGTCTTATATAATCTTTCTCTTTCTGAAGTCACTCCCTGGGATTAAAGGCTCGCTTTCTGGGATTAAAGGCATGCAACCACCACCACCCAGCTTCTGCTATGGCTTGCTCTGACCCCAAAGCAACTTTATTAACATACAAATAAAATCACATTTCAGTACAAATAAAATATCACCATATATTGATATCTATAACTATGGCACAAGGTGTGTTTGGTTTTCTAGTTATTGTTTTTCCATGAAGAAATACCCATGGGAATTGTTCAGATTGCCAGTCAGGCATTTTCCATAACACTCTGCTATTGTTGAAGCTTACTAATTATATTCCTTAAGCCAAATGAATTTATTTGGCTTATTGAAGTTCCCAGAGCCTCAAGGTGTAACCAAACAAGTCTGTTAATGCCACTGTTTAGCTTCCCAGTGGCAATGTCCTCCACACATGACACAATGGCCAATGGGCACCAATTTCAAACTTCTTCCTGTGGACAGACCTCTCTTCAAGGAAAGGATGCAGTGGATGCATTTCTCTTTTAAGACTATTGAACAGAGCACACATATCTTACAGGTTCCCACAGCCCCTTCTTCAGCCATGAGGAAACAATAGTGTTAGCTCTTCATTACACTTTCCTGCTCAGTTCTCAAGCAGCTTTCAGGTGAACTGCAGTGGAATAGATGTCCTACCTCAGATTTCTCAGATAGCTGCAATGGGTTGACCTACTCATTCCTTAACTAGGTCGTCTGTGCCTCTTGTAATCATAACACCCCTGTAACTCCTTTATGCTTAACAGGTGAGGTGCTAAAAATTTAAACCTGATTTATATTGGTTTTCAGTTTTGGATCACCAAGACACATTTCCAGTATTTCTTCCCATTTATAGGGAGGGCCTTACAGCACAGTGTGTGATCCATGTTCTAAGGCTAGTACTTCAACTTCAAGGTGTGGTTGTGATACAACAGGCTGAGGCATGCAAGTTTGCAATCCTAGAAGACAGTCAATGCTGGGTCTGGATCACGCTTTGAAGGGCAGGACCTTAGACACCCAGAAGGCAGCAAGCCTAGCTTCACATGCATTCACTTCTTGCATTGTACATGACTGATGAGCAGCTTGGCACAACTCAGAATTAGATCTTTACAGACTGCTATCTGCTCACAAGCTTAATATGTGTGTGTGTGTGTGTGTGTGTGTGTGTGTGTATGTGTGTGTGTGTATATGTGTGTGTGTGTGAGTGTGTGTGTGTATGTGTGTATATGTGTGTGTGCATGTGTATATGTGTGGTATGTGTGTGTATATGTGTGTGTGCATGTGTATATGTGTGGTATGTGTGTGTATATGTGTGTGTGTGTATGTGTGTGTGTGTGTGTGTGTGTGTGTGTGTGTGTGTGTGTGTGATTTTGAGGATCTAGTTTAGATCATAGCTCTTGCAAGGCAACTGGTCTACCAAACTATTTAAGAGTATTTAAAAATCAAAAGACCAGCTGGGTGGTGGTGGCGTGCGCCTTTAATTCCAGCACTCAGAAGGCAGAGGCAGAGGATCTCTGTGAGTCTGAGGCCAGCGTGGGCTATAGAGTCAGTTCCAGGATAGGCTCCAAAGATACATAGAAACCCTGTCTCGAAAAACCAAAATCAAAACAAAAAAAACAACTAACCAACCAACAAACAAAAAACCAGAAATAATAAATAAATAAAAATCAAATGACCCAGACAGCTCATGCTGCAGAGAATCCTAGATGCACACTGGGTTATTAATCTATTGCATATAGGGATTTTGCTAATGAGGAGGATTCTGTCATACTTGCTTCACAGAAAAATGGCATATATAGTTTATGAAATTATAAAATATTACCAAATTATGTATATGTGATTACAAAAGATTAAGGAGCAAGTCAATGTCAAAGAAAAATATGTTTGCTACCAAGACTTCAGCTAACTCATTTCTTCATTCTTGACTCTTCTGTCTTCCTGAAAAACAGCACTCTATAAAATTCTTCTGGAATTCTCTGCTTTCTGTGGAGTAGGTAGCATTACACTCTTCTCTACAAAAGCCTCTTTCTCTCAAAGGTTTCTATTTGAAATCTCTCTTTGTTATTTACACATCATCCCAAAGTTAACTTCTCCTAGAGTGTAGATAATTTTTATCAGCATTATCTCCAGCAAAACCCCACCACCCTCATTAATATCTCCAGCAGTGGTGCTGGTGTAACCTGTCTACCACAGCTTTGTGTTAGCTGCTGTTGTTTGAAATTTGGGTTTATTCCAAAGTCCAGTTCTTATCATCTCTAGATAATCAGCATCTCCTTCTAGGACGGAAGTGGTAGTCGGTGAGTGATGTCACAGGGACGGAGAACTGCAGCATCATGGCCTCCTGCCAGCGTGAGAGTTCAGTGAAATGCCTGCTGCACATTACTTTGTGTGACAGAGGTTACACTTTGCGAGGCTTTGGGGAACTATACCAATTTAAAGTAAAACCATGGAGAATTCATTGTATTCCAGATGACAGGCTACACATTCTTTCTTTTTCTTATTGCTCTATCTTAGCTTTGCAAAGAAAAATGGCGAACGCTCAGCTGGTCTGAGTATTACATGCAGGAAGAAGTTGAAGCAGAAAACATCAGAAGACAATGGCACTAACCAGTGCTATGTTGAGCTGCATTGAAGCCTGAGGCAAAAAGGATGTATTGGTGTGACATTGACCTTGTCTTTATTAAAAACTGTGACTTTTTGCTAAAAGATTCCCTTGGCATAATCACACAAAAATAATTATCTTGATCATTAAAGTTTTCTTCAATGCCCATATTTTGTGTCCAAGATATCCAACATGGTCTTGGCCTTGTCATTGAACAGACCAAAAGAGAAGAAAACTTAAAAAGAAAAGACCAAGTTAATGTCACTACATATTATGACAAAAAAGAAAAAAAACTGGCATTTGGTTTCCAAACTGGAAACCAAAGCTCAGCAGGCTATGGGTGCAGAGCTCTGAGGCTGAAGAAAGCCTGGTAGGACTCCTCAGTATTTTAACCTGAATCATCTCAGAGAAAAAATGTTGCTGTGGTTTGTTTGGGTCTCCTCCATAGGTCTTCTACAGCAACTCACAAGTTATCAAAGTCAAGCTCTCCATGCACCTGATATAAATGTTAAGACAAGCATGCTCCCAGACATAGGCAGTACATGGCTGTGTGTTGACTCTCAGTGTTTTCATCCTAAAAGTGGTGACCCTTCTTGCTTTCCATGTCCATCCTGAGGTGCCTTCTGCACTAGTGTAGTTAAGAAGTTGTGTTTGGAGCAGCAGTGTGGGAATCTAATTTGCAGTTCATGTACCTTCAGCTCTAAGTTCGCCCGGTCCTCATTTGCTCTATGTTAACTGGTGGGGGCAATCTGTTTGCCTTTGCCTTTATAATCTAATTCTCCTCCACTTAGCAGCCTGTATTCCATGTCTTCAGTTCTTTCCACATTTTTCATCATTCCTTCTTTGCCTTCTTATGTGGGAGGCAAGGACAGACTTGTTTAACATCTCTGAAAATCCCATGATGGGGTAGGAAAAGGCTAGCTTTTTGGCAATCCAAAATATAGAGTATTTCCTTGAAGGACTGCCTGGTGGGACAGAAAGCACAAATCCCATCCTGGTGCAAGGAGGACGTGACGTGAATTGCACAGGTGATGGGTGTGCAGTGTTAACATGACATTGTGTTGACCCAAGTGTGGACAAAACTCACTGACCCACAGATTAGCATTCCAAAGTCAAAATGCTTGACCAATTTAACATCCGGTGGTAGAGTTCACTGCTGTTTTCTACACTGAATGTGAAATTAGTCCAACAAATAGAGTCCTAATACCCTGACCCATTATGAAGTTCTGTAGTGTCTTCAAGTGTCCACGGGACTGTGTCATCAGCCACTTACTCTGTTTGCATGTCTTCTTCCCCTTTCACTCTTTCCGCAGCTTTGATTTGAGAAAGGAGCCCAGTTACTCTTACAGAACCCTTGACTACTTGTCATTTTAACTTAACAAAAAATGCATATTACAATAGTGTTCCTTGACAGTTTAGACAGAATCAAGCCAAATGAAAATGCCATAAATTAGTAGAAAAAGAAGATATGCGGTGGAAGTAAGATTACAAATGTGCCCTTGATTCTAATGAGGTACACAGCTCCCTCCTACCACTGAATATTGAATATCTGGTCTTGACTTCAATAAGCACTGTGACTTACTGATCTACTCAGGAAGCTGAAAAGGTATTCCAGTTTAAAGAAAATAGAATGATGACATAAACATGATAGTCACTACAAACTGTACAGGAGACAAAAGATTGGACAAATAAACCAACAGCAGTGGGATGGGAAGGAGGAAACTACACCAGTGACTCTGGGAATACATGTTTTGATTGTGGGTCCAAGAGGAAAGTACTAAACATTAGTAACATTTCCATAAAACTTGTTTAGTAGGCCTTCTCACTCTGCAGAGGAGGGGGAGGTGAGGAATGTCTGTAAGTGGTACCTTGTAGGCTCACTCTGAGCTACTACCATTTCTAATTTTTCATGCTGAATCTTTCTTTCTTTTTTTTTTTTTTTTTTCCTTGAGGTACTGGGGATTGAGCTCAGGGCTTTGCACATGCTAGGTAAGTGCTCTACCACCAAGCTGTAGCTACAAACTTCACATATCAATTCTACAAGAGAGATGTTATCTGAATTTCACCAATAATCTCCAGGAATCTCAATGCCTTTAAGTGTATATTACTCTGTAAAAGAAATTGTCCCTCTTATTGAACAATTTTCTGATGGCTTTTTCTCTTTCTCAGATATTGTGAGTAGGATTTTAGGTAAACTGTAGCTGGGAAGTTCTTATCTAGTGTCTATTGAGGTTGTGATGGGAAAGATACCAGTGGGGCGTTGGTCCTTTGAAGGATGGGTAGTGCCACAATTCCAAGATGGCTTGCTCATGTGCCTGACAGATGCTCTGTATGCCTGCTCAAAGAAAAGCTCAAAGAACTGTTGACCAGAACAGCTACACATAGTATCTCATGGTAGACAGACTTCTTTTATATATCCATTTCCCCCTAGAGTGAATGTGCAGAGCCAGTTAGAATCTAGGAGAGCCTGCTGACTAGCCTTGGAATAATATGACTTTACTTCTGTCATACTCTGTAGGTGATATAATCATAAGAAAAATAAGACTTCAGTGGGACATATAAAACCCCCAGTAAGATGAACATGTACATACTTGAGGGATCATATTTTAACTTGCCACAATTGTTTTGAATAAACAGTAAAGCCACATGTCATAACCAACAGATTCTCTAGTAAAAATGCAGGTTATGTCATAAAGGATGTTCTTCACTTGGAAATGGCAAATTCTTAACACCAATGAGGTTAAAATTGGAATAATGTATCGATTCATGAGTTAAATCACAGAAAAGACATGATCCTCTCCATCAAGAGTGGCATGATGTATTGATGTGGGAGCTTTGCCACCACCCCACCCCCACTTCTACCTGCTTCTCTCTGTAAGTTGATTGCTTCTCATATCTTCTAGAACATTGCTTTCACCACACATCCAGCATTGGTAGGTTGGCCAAAAGAAAGACACTTCTAACTGTTGGTTCAAGTTAGACATCTGCCTCTTTGTTTTCATCACATGTGCATTCCTGCTCTGTCCTTGTGGTGGTCCTTGATTGTGGAGGAACCAGTACTTGAAGATTGGAGTGTGGACAAAACCACAGGGGGAAAAAAACTGTTCAGTGCATAGGAATTGAATATTTATAGTAAAAAATAACTTCTAATCTTCTCCCTCCTCCACCCCCTCTGAAACCCGCCTAAGGAAATTCATGTGAGCCTTGGGCAGGATGTAATTAGTCTTTATCTTTGAGGAAATCCTTTCTTATCTATGGACTGTGGAAAAGGGAATGAAAAGCCATTTTATTTCGCTAAGAAAGAAGGATCCAGTAGTCAGAGCATGTGCACAAACATCTTCATCTATGCATCATTCAATAAGTATCTTCATGTATCCTCTATAGTGTAGGCAAGCTTAACCTTCATTTTACAGATAAGAAGTCTCAGATTGGGAAAATTTAAGTGACTTTATTCCAGCATCATAGGGAATGAACAGCGAGGCAAGAATTTAAATTCAGTTTCCACTTTCAACCCAAAACTTCTGTCTGTATCTGTGCTCTTACCCTATGTGACCCTCTCCAATCAATAAGACACCTGGTCTAAATTCTTAGTAGAATATCAGGCTTCTCCAAATACCCTGTCCACTACCAGCTGCCTGTCCAAAGGCCTCACATATGTGTGTTGAAAGTGGAAGACACTTCCAAGGAAGACACTGGATACCATGCTTTGTGAGGGATTCTCCTAAGAGAAAGAAAGGACTTCATTATTACAACCAACTGCTGTCCTCCTCATCTGTTTTGTGGCTCATCTTACCTTTTCATCTCTTTTAAGAATTTGATTGAGCTGACAGAATATCTTATGCCTAGAATGGATAGCCTGGAAGCCTAATAACACCAGAATAGAATCTGGAAGAAGAAGAGGTGTGTCTTAGGCCTACTTGCTGACCTTCCTTTGTCCATTCCCACTGATTTTCTCATTGAAAGAATCGGAAACTCCAAAGGCCATCCAGAATGACAGAGTCATTCAGTCAGAGGCTGCGTCAAAGGGGTGAAGAGTCATGGAGAGTGTAGACCATCTGTGAACAGATTTCACCAGTTATGGGAGCTTTAAACTAGAAACAAAGCAAGTGATTTTGTTTTTGAACTTCCAATGTGTATATGATTCTCAAGAAAGTGGAGCAGGTGGATTTAGGGCAGATGAGATGAAGCAAGGTAGGATGGAGCATTTTTTTTTATGTCCAAGGCATTTATAACTCCAGACATCCAACACTTCCTTCCCATTAGGAGCCAAGTATGCCAGGAAGCTCACTGAAATCACCTTTCTACATGTGGCTCATGAATATTCAGATGCATGAGTCAATGAAGCATGACATATAAAATGAACTGGCTTCCATTTCTTTCTTGTTATTAGGAATACCAGATATAGTCAGTCATTTTGCACAGCAAGGTGAGTTCTTGGCTTTGGACATATTTCACAAACTACCTTCAAAAGTCAGGTATGGGGGAAGATCCCTAGGTCCTATATTAAAAGTGAGAGCTATAAGTCCTTATTATTCTCTATGTTTATTCCAGGGGATACTATTTGTCTGACAGAATACAATGAGAGGGATATATGACTAGTTTTACTTTCATAAGCAGCATAATAACAAATCATATCTATTTTTTATTTTATTCAAAAAATCTTAAAAATCAAGTGATTGAAGTCTGATCGGTAATAAATTTCATATATATTGCTATCATTAAGAATGTTTTGGTGCAAGTAAAGTTGTGTTTGTTTTTATTAACTCATGGATGTATATGGAAGTTTTAGTTTTGTTAACAGATGCCATGTTGGCCATTTGTTAACCAGAACATATGAAAAATTCTTGATTTGGGATATAGTTAACTCAAATCTCCCTGTTTGCATTCACTTTCTTTTACCAGTTACCACAAGGGAATCCTGTCACTGGGAACATATTCCCATACAACTGATGGACAGAAGTAATGATGATGGTGATAGTGTGTGTGTGTGTGTGTGTGTGTGTGTGTGTGTGTGTGTGCAGGATGCTGCTGGTATTGTTAGTTCATGTGGGGTGCTGCTGATGGTGATGATGGTGATAACAATGGCAGTAGTGTTGGTCATGATGGTGATAGTGATGGTAACAGTAGTGGTGATGATTAAGGTGGTAGTTATGATGATGGTGGCAGGGCTGGTATCTATTATTTAGTTGGCTATTACTACTTGCTTTATTTCCTCCCTGCTTATTTTGGGCTAGGTCAGAATTTATATTCCCTATTCTGATCTACTTTGTAAAATTAGTTCACTTTTTAATTCTACTAATGATAAAATGGACACGGCTTGGTAGAAATACCTTGCAAAAAGTATCCCACATCTGGTAAAATAGAGCTGAAATTCAGTCTATTTATTTGACTTTCATTTCTGTTTCCTTTGATATTCCAATATAGTATTCCATAATAACGGGCTGCCAACTTCATCTATTACATGCCCTTCTATACTGTCATTTCAATAGATGATCAGCAGCAGAAAACAGCCTTTAACAGAAAGCTACAAATGAGAACCACTGGTTCCTAGCACAGGGAGTAGGGTAGTGAAAAGAGTACTTTGAAGTTGTTGAGAAAAGGTTTCCCAGAATCTCCAAGGCCACAAAACACACCATGTAGCAATTTTTTTCTGTGATTTATGTGACTGAAATGGGACTTAGGAGATCCAAATAATAGAACCAATTTTTTTCTATTACCTTCCTCTAGGCTTTGAGTTCCTCATGTATGAAATGAAGAAAGAGGCAAGATTATCCTCTGGGCTTAATCCAGTCTCTACATCTATTTTGAGTAATTGACTTTATGTTGAATGGATATAGTAAATGAACCTTATGGTTGTCTGGACATCCTGAAAACCAAGCTTCCCACTTCTTTACAAGTCCAGTAGTTTGAGCCTCATGTAAGTTTTTTCCAAGGAGAAAGACATATTGTAAAACATAGTATGGGCAGTTTTTCAGTCAATATCATTGCAACATTACCACCCCAACACTAACACTACTTCATCTGTCAACCTATTTTCCTAGGACTTGGTAGTAAGACTTAATGCTGTCTCTACCCCTTTACATCTTCAAAGCTTTCACTAAATTAATCTTCAAAATATCACTACAGTGGGTCCATTCTAAATGCTGAAACTCTTCTTGGGCCCCTATTATCTTTCCTTGTCAGTCATAGTTTTAAAATGGTGTCATTAAAGGAGACCTGAAAGGTTCTGTAGTCAGAAATCAAATGTAGTGCTGGGTTCTTAACAAATATCCTTGCCAAGTGTTTTCCTAGTGTAGAGGGCTATACTGGGTATTCTAAAGATGTCTTCCCAACCCAAGGGTAAAGAGCTAACCTGTTTTTCTCACTCAATCAGAACGAAAATGTCAAGGTGATTGCTACCCGAATCCCTGGCAGCTAGTCCTGATGGACCATCTTAACAAGCCAGAGCCAAAATAGTGCCAGGCAGTAACTGGAGACAAGCTTGCTTAGTATTCTGATGAATGTTTTTCTTGAATTCAGTGATGAACCTTAGGAGTGGTAAAGCATTTACTTTTTACCACCTGAGCCAACCAACAAACAGAAACACATTGCAAATGTGCAGAGAGAAGACATACATAACATGAAGGAAATAACACTCCTAGATTTCCAAGCACACCACATGACTGAAGCTCCAGGTTCGTGCCACATTATTATTCTTACTAATATCTACATGCTATTTTTGAAAGTTTAGTAATGAAAGATCCATATTTTTTCCAGCTGTTTCTTATGTCTGAGAGTTGTTGGGTCCAAAGTAAGACCTAGGGTTCAGGATATTCTTTTTCTTCCCCCACCTGGGATGTACAGAAAAGGAGATGAGGAAAGAACTTGGCAGTTTTTTATATCATGGCTGGCTTCTTTTGAGTTAAAAATAGTAGACATACTCTATGTATTGTCAGTGAAAAGGTAACTGCATCAGCTCACAGACCAACTGATTTTCATGCATTAATCTAAGTAGAAGCAATGAAAAAGCTTGAACAGCAATGCATGCTAGTATTTTCTCATGCTTCCAAATTTATAGCTTGATTTTTCTACTTAATTAAACCATTAGGTTTTTCGATCATGTCAAACCATGTCCTAAAATCATGTGCTTTCTGATGAAATTAGAAGAACAACACTTCTTTAAAGGGTGTATCACTGTAAATAACTCTTTCTGAGGTCTCCTGCTTGGTGCAATTTTGAGATGGCTGTCAATCATGCTTACAGAATGGCATTTCAGTTGGTAGCAGAGTTTCAGAAGTTGTATGTTTAATACATGGATAGTTTCAAATGTCCTTTTGACTAACCCAACTGAAGTCTCTCTGCCTATTCTGGCATTTCTATCCCCACTCCTTCTCTCTGTATATCTGAGGAGACCAAGTCTAGGTGTCCTCCTACAGAAAAAAACTGGATAACATGTGGGCAAAGAATTTCATGAAAAACAAAAAACAGTCTAACAGTGTGGAACAGATGCTAACAAACAGGCCTCTGGAGCCAAACTGGAAATGAAACTGTCGTGGTTTCATCCTACCCTGGAGAAGGACACCACAAGAAATTACCTGTCAGTTTCCAATTCTGTCTAAAGGTGTCATCTGTACTGGGCTGCAGGGAAATGAGCTCATCCAATTTAAATTCTGAAGGGCTCCTAAGACAGACAAGGGAAGAAGAACAGATCTGAGAAGACTGAATGAAAACATGCTGCATATGGCTGTGCCCCAGAGAACTAGGGTAACAAAGGTAAAGCTCTATTTTAAGGAAAGAGATTGAAAGAGAACTCTGGAAATCAGCAAGGATATGACAGGAACCATAAATAGCACATAGTTGAGAAAATGAGCTAGAGATAAAAACCAAACCACAACTTCAGCTGCAGATTTCTTGCAGGACGTTGGGGTGACAGAGACTCCTCACTGCTCAATCAATGCAAGTGAGGAGACTCTACTGTAGAGTAAGCCTGGAAGCCTTAATTACAGAACAGCACAGTGTCCACAGGCTTTAAGCTTAGTTAGTGTGGAGAGCTAGCTACTCTTTTTTTCCTCCACAGAAACAATGCACACTGAGCTCTTCTTCACCTCCCAGAATTCAACTTGCTGCAATAGATACTGTGTAATGCAACCCAGTCTTAGGGGCCAGCATGGGTATCTCAAAAGTTAGAACACACTCTATATCATGCAACTTCAGAACCAGTCACCAGTGTAGCTACTGTAGAAGCCCCACATGTGCTTGCCCTGCTGATACTATAAAAGTTCTCTTCTTAAGCTCATAGCATTTGGATTGCAGCCACTGGCTCCCCAAATCCCTGGGATTTCTCAAGCCTGTCTTAGGAGATGCACCTGGAGAAAGTTCTTATCCATAAACTTCTGCTTCAAGAACATGACTGCCAATGCCACAAATCCTAGCTCTGCTAGCAATCATTCTGTGTGATATAAGGACATTTCCACCCACATCCCAAAGCTCCTATACATCAGATGGGAGAAGTGGTAAGTCTCAAACCTAGGATAACCTGGCTGACTGAGGTGCCTACTCACGTATCGAAGTGGACTCTGGTTGCCAGGTCTCCCAGCATCCTTCAATCCATTTCAGGGTCCTCTTGGCTAGCATATCCCGCCCCCAACCCTGAACTCTCCAGTCCAAAGAGTGGACTGGGATGCCCTTTTCGTAGCTGCTCTCCCCTATATAACCTAGCCATTTTGGCTACGTGGTCCCTTTTTGGCCTTTTCGTGCCTCTTGGCTGTAGTTCCTGTTTCCACTCCCTCACCCTCTCTTACCCTCTCTCCTCACATGGGCTGGCTCAGTCTGCTGGTCATCTCTACTCTAGACTTTTTCAAATGCCTCTACCTCTGGCTGTATTCTCCATCTTATCTACAATAAAACTTCTCCATCATACCTAGGTGCAGTCATCTCCTCATTTTATTTCTATTTTTCATTCATGAAGAATGTGGTTCCCAGTGCCACAAACCCCAATATTACCTGCATATATTCACATCAGTGATTGTGTTTACCCAGGATTATCCTCGTGGAATCTTCAGGCATCTCTTTGCACATCCTGCACTTCTGAGGTCACTGCAGCTACTGTCACAAGCCCTTGTATCTTTGGTGTTCAACTGTGTGGCCTCAAGAAATGTACTTTTGGAAGCCTATGTCCATTTCAAAGCCAGACATCAATGTTCATGGACTGCTTCAGTCTTGAGTACTGAGCCACTCATAGGTGCTCTTGACACCAGTGACAGACAAATACATCACACAGCAGTCACTCTTTTAAGTTCATGAAAAACCAGTCAGTGCCAAAGGCCCTACCCAGCTGATACCTTATCTTCCATTTAATGCTAAGAGCTGAGAAAGGTGATCATAGCATCAAGTGTATATACATTAGTCTAGGGACACAAATGTGAAAGGAAGCAGGGTACCTCCAGAGGAACAGAACAAGCTTACAGAAACAGGTCCCGGTTTGAACTAGAATTCTTAAATCTCTAAAAATAAATTCAAAACAATGATTCTAAGAAAACTCCGAGGCATTTAATGAATTACAGATGGATAGCACAAAGAAATGAGAAAAATTCATACATGAATGATAAATTCATCAGAGATATAAATAATAAAAACCAACTAATTATAAATCTTGGAGCTAAAAATAATCAGTCAAATAAAAACAACACACAACTGAGGTTTTCCACAGAACACTAGAATGAGAAAAGGAAGGATTTCTGAATTTGGTAAGTATTTTGAATTATCACAGTTAGACAGAAAAGAAGGAAGAAGAAAAAGGAACAAAAAGGTAAGAGGATAAGTTGGGAAAGAGGAAGAGAAAAAGAGGAGACAAGAGAAGGAGGAATAAGAGGTGGAAAAAATGAAGAGAAAGAGAGAAGAAAATAAAATTGAAGTGTACATGATATATGAAGCAGTATTGAATGAACAAAGATTTGCATTATGTGACAATCATAAGTAGAAGAACAACATTGAAAATCTAGGTAATGAAATATATAAACATTGTTAAGCTTTGTGAAGAAGGTAATTTGAGTGAGTTTGAAATCTTAGACAAAAAAGTAGATAAATGTACCTATAATTGTTAAAGAGATTAGCACCATTAGAAAGGAACCCAGCACTGAGTGGACCACTGAAACTTAGAAAAGGAGTTCAGAAGGCAAGATCCACTCAGTAAAAAGGCTTCAATTTGTAAATGGTATTTAAAAGGAGAGAGCCTAAATTGAGAATTCCTCTGAAGGCATTCCTTGCTTGGGAACAACGAAGTAGAAATATGTCTCAGATTGAGAAACAAAAGAACGTAGAGACAGTACAACAGGGGGCCAACTACATCATGAACCAATGTGAAAATGTGGGAAAATTGTCACATGACACTGGTTTTACAGGGATGAAAAGCACAAGAATGAGGGAGAGTGGATCATAAAACTGCTTACCAAGGTTTCAAAAAGCTGTAGTGGCTAAGCAATGTCTAGCAGGATTGGGTTCCTTGCAGTGAGGCTCTGAAGGGCCATTGACTGAAGCTGAGACAATGAAGCCTAGGTCACAATTGAAGCTCCAGAATGCTTGGAGAAGCCAGAACCATGGGGTGTCTATCCAGCAGAGTAGAAAGCATGGGATGGAGGCATCTCAAGACAGAAGCAGAGTTGAGTCATGGGTTCTTGGAGTCCTGATAATCTTATTATGAGCAGCAGAGAGAAGACATGAAGATACCGTTTTTTCTCTGCTGGGCTTAAGTCTTGCTTTGGTGCTGTCTTTCTTGCTGCCTCCACCCCGATTTCTCTCTTTTGGAATAGGGATGCTTTCTCTGTACTCGTGTACATTAGAAGTAGGTAACTTTAACTTTTATTTTACACGCTTATTTTTTATCTCACAGGATAGTTTAACTTAACAAACATGGTATTAATTGCTTATATGTGTATGTTAGGTGTTGAGACTTCAATAAGCAGGCTGCAATCAGTGTAGCTACAGAGGCGAGGCAAAGAATAAGGGACTGGGGGGAAGGGATGGATCTCCCATGGAAGGGAAAATAGAATAGATAGCTATGGATGGATGAGGGAGATTGGAATGGGAGGATCAAACAGGAAAGGGAGGGAATAGGGAGCTGTGGAGAGAATACAGGGAAGGACAGTTAAAACTAACACCCATTTGAGGGGCTGTATGAAAACCTAATATGGTAGACCCTTCCTAAAATATATACATGTCTAAATGAAACCACCAAATATCGTGGGAATTGGGGCCTAAATTGGACATTTCTTGTCAACAAATGAAGCCTCCAGTTCTGGGAGTTGTTGGCCAAAGGGACCCCATGGGAGCCTTAAAACAACACAGACTATTGCCAATGCTATTGATTGCTCTCCATAAACTAATGGTGAGTCACCATTGCTGAAGAAGACACCTATATAACTCATTCACCACAAAGAGATCAAGCTGGTGCCTACCTAGACTATTCACTCCTACTAAAGACTAATGTTTGTGGTCTTGGAAGGTGATCTACAGGCTACCAGGGGAACCTGGCTAGCAACAACCTAGCTTCAAACACTTCTATCTATAATGATGACATCTCGCGGGTCCGTGACTCTATGGCTTTACGTGGTTGCGTAAAGTGCATGGAGTAACCACATGAGTTCCTGTACGCATGCACGGCCCAACCTTTATAAAGCCGGTGCCATCTTGCATGAGCCCCCCTTGTCTCCTCACCCACGTGTGTTTCACACAGGCCTGTCACATTTCTGTCCTCTTTAATAAAAACTCTTCTGTGGTCTTGTCGTGTTCGGGACGTGTTCCTCGTAGGGTAAGAGCATCGCCTAATAACTAACAGATAGCCCATTTGTACAAATGCCTGAATAAACTCTCTTGCTGCTTGCATCAGCTGGACTGGAGTCTGGGTTCTTGGGGTGCCCACCCGAGAAAGTAGTACCCTGAGTCTGGGTTCTATCATTATGGTGGATTAAATTTACTGATTTTCATATATTGACTCATCCCAGAATCTCTGGATTGAAGCCTACTTAATCATAGTGAATTGCCTTTTTGATGTGTTCTTAGATTCAGTTTGCAAGTATTTTATTGAGTATTTTAACATCTATGTTCATAAGGGAAATTAATACTGTAATTCTCTTTCTTTGTTGAGTCTTTATGTAGTTTGGATATCAGGGTGACTGTGGCCTCTTAAATTGAATTGGGCAATGTTCCTTCTGTTCCTACTTTGTGTAATAATTTGAGGAGTATTAGCAATAACTCTTCATTGAAAAATCTAGTATAATTCAGTATTAGAACCATCTGACACTGGCATTTTTTGGTTGGGAGATTTTTATTGATTGCTTCTATTTCACTAGGGCTTATAGGTCTTTTTAAATTGTTTATCTGAGCTTGATTTAATTTTGGTGAGTGTTACCTATAAAAATCATTATTTCTTTTAGATTTTGTACTTTTGTGGAGTACAGGTTTTTAAAGTATGCTCTTATGGTTCTCTGGGTTTCCTAGGTGTCAGTTATTATGTCCCCCTTCTCCTTTCTGATTTTGTTAATTTGGATATTCTCTCTCTGCTTAGTTTGGCCAAGAGTGTCTCTATTTTGTTGATTCTCAAAGAACCAGCTCTTGGTTTCATTGACTATTTCTCACCATCTACTCCTCTTGTGTGAGCTTTCATCTTTCTCTTCTAGAGCTTTCAGGTGTGCTGGTAAGTTGCTCATATAAGATCTCTTCTGTTATTCGATGTAGGTAGGCACTCAGTGCTATGGAATTTCCTCTTTGAACTACTTTCAATGTGTCCTACAATTTAGGGTATGCTGTGTATTCATTTTCATTGGACTCTAGAAATTCTTTAATTTCTTTCTCTCTTGACCCATTTTTTTCATTCAATAGAGTTGTTCAGTTTTCCATGAGTTTGTAGGCTTTCATTGTTTCTGTGGTTGTTATCTAGCTTTAATCTGTGATAGCCAGGATGCAAAGCATTCTTTCAATTTTCTGTATCTATTGAGATTTGTTTATGTCCAAGTGTGTAGTCAATAGAAAGTTCCATGAGATACAGAGTAGAATTCTTTTGGGTTTGAGTGAAATGTTCTGTAAACATCTCTTATGTCCATTTGATTTATAATGTCTGTTAGCTCCAGTATTTCTGATTAGTTTTTGTCTGGATGACCTGTCCATTGGTGAGGGTAGGGTACTGAAAATTCCCACTCTCAGTGTGTGAGGGTCACTGTGTGATTTAAGCTGTAGTAGTGTTTCTTGTACAGACTTAGGTTCCCTTGTGTTTGGGGCAAAGATGTTAAGAATTGAAATGTCATCTTGATAGGTTTTTACTTTGATGAGTTAAATAGTGTCCTTCTCTATTTCTTTTGATTAATTTTTGTTTGAAGTCTATTTTGTTAGGTATTAAAGTGGCTACACCAGTTTGATTCTTAGGTTCATGTGCTTGGGATAGCTTTTTCCAATCCATTACCTTGAAGAAGTGATGTCTATCCTTGTTTTGTATAATATCAAAGGTCCATATTACACTATCCCAGGGGCCTAGAAGGGATGCTACCATCAGCATGGGAATAAATCCAGATGCACAGAGCTCTTTCATCCAGTTTATTTATCTGACACCATCACACACCAATTTAACTCTCTCAATTCAACTCTCCCCATTCTCTTGGGACCGGTCTATGTCTTTTCCCAAGCAGTAACACCTCGTGTTTACTATACCACAAAGATTGCAAGGTCCCCACCAGAAGCTTCCTGACAACTTTATTTGCAGCCCAAAAGAGGAGAGAACAAGAGTGGAGTCAGACAGGAGTTGGAATAAAGCAGAAAAGGAATTTATGTACTAAAAATATATTCTTAGTTGGTTCGGTGAAAGCATTACAAGTCTATCATAGATGTGTTCAACTATAAACTTGCAAGTGATAGGGTAGGAAAAGTCTGTAGTTCACTAAAGTAAAACTGTCACTATTCTCCTCTGCAGCCAGTTTCCTGACAGGGCAGGGGAGGAGTCCTGATAGCTAGTCAATCTGCATCACAGCTTGAAGCACCTGGTGAGGTGCTTTTGATCTAAGAAGTTGCTGGGGGGGTGGGCAGTGAAAGATCTGAACTTGATTGGCACAAGAAACAAAGCTATGCAACTAGGAGGCCAGGCACTTGGCCTGGGAGCCAGGTTGTCTCCAAAGGACGTTTTACTTTAGCTTTTGGGAGGGCTTCAGACATCTAGCAGATGGTCTGGTAGCTATCTATTCCTCCCTTGTCTGTCAAAGCTTCCTTTGGGCTTGGCCCTATCTTAGGAAGTAGCTTAGGAGGATAGGGGCAAAAAGCAGATACCCAAAACAAATGCTAAAGAGGAGCTGGGAACTCAGAGACAGAAGGTTCTGTCTGTGTGACTTTATCCAAGTACTTTGAGAAAGAGGTTCACACACACATATACATTTTAGGAGAATTATGAGCACAAAGAACTCATAGCAAGGCACAAGTGAATAATTAAGCTATGTAACACCAAATAGTCCCTGCTCATTGGCTTTCCACTCAACTGAACCTTAGTCTTGCCAAGGTATAGCTTATTATATATAGTCAGACTTCTATTTCATATTCCTGTGGCTTGCCACATCCTTGATGATGAGGTGTATTTTTTGGATAGAGCAGATTGGATCCTATTTTCACATGTACTCTGTCACTCTGAAAAGGAAAAATCAGTAGCCATCTTAAGAGATGCTTCCCCCTCCCCTCTTCCAAAGGTATTTGCTGACCAGCAGTTTTAGTAGTGATCAGAAGTTAAACTTAAGGCTGGGATAATAAATCTATGTATCATGGACTTGGCAAAACAAGATATGGGGAGTAGTGGACTCAACTGACCAGAAGTTGACCTTAGAGGAGAGCAGGAATGGAACAATAAATCTGAATGTGTCAACAAAAACAGGACACAGGGAATAAAAAATTATGTCTCTATAGATACCCTGAATCCTGTTACCCATTAGTAACCTTAAACTTACCTCACCCCTAGCCCCCTCATCCAATCCTAAGCTGCATGCAAACTTTTCCTATATAAACCCCTTAAAGTGAGTGCTTGGGATCGTTCTCCTCCACCTGCTATGTTAGATGCTGGACTGTGGACCAAGCTTGCTTGTTTTTTAAAAATAAAATCCTCTGTGTGTTTTCATTGGATAATGGCTCTGTAATGGTCTTACTTGGGGGTCTTGCGACCCGGGCACAACAAATCTGTGTCTTTTTATTGGGGAATTGAATAATTCATATTAAGAGATATTAATGACCAATGATTGTTGATTTCTATTATTTTGTTGTTATTGTTGTTTTCGGTGTTGGTATGTGAGTGCGTGCGTGCGTGCGTGCGTGCGTGTGTGTGTGTGTGTGTGTGTGTGTGCATATTTAATTTCTTTTGATTTCTTTGGTGTGAGATTATTTATTTCCTGTGTTTTCATGGGTGTAGTTAACTTCCTTGGGTTGGTGTTTTCCTTCTAGCACCTTCTGTAGGCTTGGATTTGTAGATTGTAGTAATTTGAATGTATTTGGCCCTCATAATCTCATAGGGAGCGGCACTCTTAGGAGGTATGACCTTGTGGGAAGAAGTGTGTCACTGTGGGGGTGGGTTTTGTTCAGGATACCACCCAGTGTCTTAGTTGTGATTTCCTGTTGCCTCCAAGATGGTAGGATTCTCAGCTACAACCACAGCATCACATCTACCTATAGGCCACCATGCTCCTCACTATGATGATAATGGACTGAACCTCTGAAACTGTAAAAGGACCACCCAATTAAATGTTTTCCTTATAAGAGTTGCCATGGTCATGGTGTCTAGTCACAGCAATAAAACCCTAAGACATAGATACTGTTTAAATTTGACTTTATCGTTTCCTTTATTTTCCTAACCTATCATGATTTAAAGTTTTGTTGAGTATAGTAGTCTGGGATGGCCTCTGTGGTTTCTTAGCATATGCAGCACATCTGTCCAAGCCCCCTGACTTTTAAAGTCTCCTTTGAGAAGTCAGGTACAATTCAAATAGGTATGCTGTTATGTGTTACTTGGTTCTTTTCCTTTGCAGCTTTTAATATTCTTTCTTTGTTTTGTATACTTAGTGTTTTGATTGTTATGTGGTAAGGGAACTTTTTTCCTCTGGTACAGTCTATATAAGCTTCTTGTACCATTATAGTCATGTGGTGATATTTTATTTGTGCTCTAATAGAACTTATCTGAGGATCAGAGGACAGAACCAGCCACTAAATTAGACATAGAGGTTAGACAGTGGTGGCATACACCCTTAATCCTATCACTGGGGAGGCAGAGATCCATCTAGATCTCTGTGAGTTCAAAGCCACACTGGAAACAAAGCCAGGCAGTGGTGGCACACACCTTTAATCCCAGGATTTGAGATCTCATGTCTTTGCTTGGGAAGGACATACTGTTAGTTATTTGGCGCTCTTACCCTACGAGGAAACGTCCTGAAACACGACAAATCCACAGAAGAGTTTTTATTAAGATAGGATAGAAAGAGACAGATGTGAACCGGCCTGTGGGAAACACACATGGTCAAGAGAAAGGAGTGAACTATGGAAAATGGCGCCGGCTTTATAAAGGGTGGGCTGCCACTCGAACTCATGTGGCTGCTCCACGCATGGCTGCGAGTGCTTTATGCAACCATGCAAAGCCACAGAGTCCTAGTCACGTGAGATGTTTTGACCTGGAAATGGCTATTTTGAACTGGAAATAACAAGGCAGAAGTGTCTAGGTCCACCGGGCATGCCCAACCATGTGGGCATGCTGTGACTTCATATCACATACACCTCTAATCCCAGAAAGTGATGGCAGGAAGCAGAAAGGTATATAAGGTATGAGAACCAGGAAGTAGAAGCTTTTTAGCAGCATTTCAGGGGAGACACCTTTGGGTGAAGACTCAGAGGCTTCCAGTCTGTGGAAACAGGATTGGCAAGGTGAGGTTGGCTATGGCTCATTCTGTTTCTCTGATATTTCAGCTTTCACTCTAATATCTGGCTCTTTTATTATTATTATTATTAATACCATTTAGCAATTTGTGTTATATAGATAACTCCTTCTTTAGGTTAGGAAAATTTTCTTCTATGATTTTGTTGAAAACATTCTTGGTTTTTTAGCTGGATTTCTTCTCCTTCCTCTATACCTATTATTCTTAGGTTTAGTCTCTTTGTAGTGTCACAGATTTCCTGGATGTTTTGTGTCATGAGTATTTTAGATTTAACATTTTCTTTGACCAATGCATCCATTTCTTTTATTGTCTTCATCACTTGACATTCTTTTTTCCATCTCTTGTATTTGCTTCTGTAGTTCCTGTTTGAATTCCTAAAACTTTAATTTCCAGGATTCCCTCATTTTGAGTTTTCTTATTTGGTTAAATTTTCAATTTCTGGTCTTGAGAAGTTTTATTTACTTCCTTACATTGTTTGTTTGGGTTTTCCTGAATTTCTTTAAGGGATTTATTCATTTCCTCTTTAAGGACCTCTATCATATTCATAAAAGCTGTTTTAATGTCTTTTTCTTGTGTCTCAGCTATGTTGGAATATTCATGGTTTGCTGTGGTAGAATAGCTGGGCTCTAGTGGAGATGTATTGTCCTGATTATTGCTGATTGTGTGTTCATGCTGGCATCTAGGCATCTGGGTTAGCGATGATTATAGGTCTAGGTGCTGATTTCTGGGTTTGCCTTTATTGGATGGGTGTTCCTTGGTTTCTGTTTCCTGTCTGTATTCTTGGAGAATGTGATAGCTGTGTGTTAACAGTCTGTTTTCCTGGCCTTCTCAGCTAATGTGTTCACAGGAAATGCCTGCTGGTTGTTGGAGGCTGGTTAACTAGTATGAGTTAGGGAAAGAAAGTTTGGAGGAGGTCTTTGTGATCCTTTGGGGATGAGGTCAGAGAGGAAATGAATATGGCAGCAGGTTTCCAGCCACAAATTTGGAGATGAGATTAGAGGAATTGATCTCAGGAGCAGTGGGAGAGGTGTGGGGCTACTATCAGCCTACTTGTTGCCTTGGGAGGAGCAGCCCTTAGATTTTAGTAGAGAGGGTCCTGTTGGGTTTGGGGTATGGAACTAAGCAAAAGAGTGTTGGAGGAAGGTTATAAGGTAAAGATCTATGGGATCCACAGGAGATGGGCCTGGGGAAGGAAAGACTTTCACAGGTATTCTGCAACAAGAGCTGGGGATGAGACTGGGGGATTGGATTTGGCACAAAAGAGAGATAAGACATGTTCTAAAGGCGGCCTACCTGGCTTTCTGGCAAGTGGGGCCTGTGGTTCAGCAGGGAGTGCTTGCTGGAGTTGGGGGCTGTGATATGTCAACTGAGTGGAGGTGGGGAAGGGTGGCTAGGAGGGGATGGTATGTGGGGTCTGTGGGATATCAGCAGCAGTAGGGAAGGCTGCAGCTAGTGTTCTGTTGCAGTGCTAGGGAGGAGGCTGGAGTACTGGGTCTGGGGGAACAGAGAACACACACTCATGTGGTGGTACTGTGTTCCCCAAAATATTGTGCACCCTAATAAATTTATCTGGGGTCAGAGAACAGACAGCCACTAGATACAGAGCCAAAAATGGTGTCTAGAAAATGGATCAGAGCAAGCCACAGCAGAAGCTGGGCGGTGGTGGTGCACGCCTTTAATACCAGCACTTGGGAGGCAGAGCTAGGCAGATCTCTTGTGTGTTCAAGGATACAGCCAGCATGGAGAACCACGCCTTTAATCCCAGGGAGTGATGGTAGAAGGCAGAAAGATATATAAGGCGTGAGGACCAGAAACTAGAAGCATTTGGCTGGTTAAGCTTTTAGGCTTTGGAGCAACAGTTCAGCTGAGAGCCATTGGGATGACGACACAGAAGCTTCCAGTCTGAGGAAACAGGATCAGCTGAGGAACTGGTAAGGTGAGGAAGCTGTGGTTTGTTCTGTCTCTCTGATCTTTTAGCATTCACTCCAACAAAGTGGCCTTGGGTTTGATTTTATTAATAAGACCTGTTAAGATTCCTGCTACACACACACACACACACACACACACACACACACACACACACACACACACAGAGAGAGAGAGAGAGAGAGAGAGAGAGAGAGAGAGAGAGAGAGAGAGAGAGAGAACAGAAGGTCTGTAGGCAGCCTACTTGGTTTTCTGGCAGACATGGCCTGTGATTTAGCTGAAGATCCATTGTTAAAAATGATTTTATCTTACAGGTCCTTTGCATATATATTATAGGTTCAGGTTTTGTGTTTTTATGGGATTCCTGTGTATGTCTCTGCATTTATATGTGTTTCTTGTGCTTTTTGTTTGGTTCCTTCTGTTTGTTTGGAGGGGTGGAATTATAATGACTAATCTTCATTGTCAATTTGACTAGGTTCAAACTCACCATGGAACATACCAGGTCTATGAAGGTGTTTTCAGAAGATTGAACTGAAGAAGAAAAACTAGGCCTGAATGTGGGTTCCTGGACTGAGCAAAAAGAAGGATGTAGACAGAGTGAGGAAGCATTCACTTCGCTGTGCTTCCTTACTTTAGATGTAGATGACCAGCCACCTCACACTCATGCCACCATGACTTCACTACCATGATGCACTGCATCTCTTCTTAAAATCTGAGCCCAAACATGCTTTTCCTCCCTTCAATTGCTTTTAGAGGTGTTTGTCACACACGGAGAAAAGTAACTAGTACAGCATCTTTCCATACATGTTTGAACTTCCAGCTCTGCTCAAATAAGATATAGCTATTCTTACAAATGAAGAATTCTCACCCTTCCCAAATGTGAGATGTACATTTCTAACAGTCATTTTAACTATCACTGGATATAATAACGCCTACATTCCATTTTAGCTTCACTGACTGTTCTGTTATTTTTAAAGCACATTCAAAATTTAATCCACAATAGTTTGTATCTAAAATTTAAAAATTGTCAGAGAAGAAAATGGTTCCCATATAAATAAATGCATGCAATAAACAAATAGGAAACATACAGAAATATTAAAGTTTTATTCCTGTAACTGTTCAAATGGTTCTAGTCAGTATTTAATCATTTCTTTTTTCTCACTACCGGTTTTGTATTTCTTCAACATTTGCATTCAAGACTTTGATCAGTTGAGGTTATTTACTTGGAAGCATGATTTGCATGTTAATCTCCAAAGGTCTAAGTTATTAATTAACCTGCATTTTTTGTTGTTGTCATTTTATTAAGTTTTTATGTTGAGTGTGGAAGTACTAAGAGACACTCCAGAGTTCAGGCAGACATTTCCAATTCAGTGGACACACTATTGTGTCCCTAATGTAACATTCTCTCCTTATGTAGAAAGATATCAAAGCACAGTGGAAAACTTCTGAGAGGGAATTATTAGGGTATTAATGAAAAGAGGCCTCCTTACACATTGTTTCTTGGGGTGACATAATCTAGCTGTAGAGGAGATAGTGTTATATTGTGGTCTGTTATGTAAAGCACATGATGTTATCCTGTAAACAAAATAGCATCATTTTTAGGATGCTTCCAATCTGTGTAGTAATTGAGTTTCTCATAAACAATTCTTCAGCTGATTAATTCTACCTGGTTCTATGTGATGTCACCTGTAGTGAGACCAGTTAATGACACAGACTTACTTTGCAAGGAAATAAGTTCTTTCATTAGAACCAAAGCTATGCAGAATTCCATGGTAGGAGGTTGCTTTATTTAGGCTTTCTATTGCAGTAAAGAGACACCATGACCACAACAACTCTTATAAAGAAAAACATTTAACTGGGGCTGCCTTCAATTGAGAGGTTTAGTCCATTATTGTCATGATGAGAAACATGGAAACACATGGTGCTAGAGAGGTAACTGAGAGTTCTACTACTTGATCTGAAGGCAAGAGGAGACTGTGTGCTACAATGGGTATAGTTTTGAGTATATGCAACCTCAAAGCCTGCCCCAACAGTGACACACACTTCCTCCAACAATGCCAGACCTCTTAACAGTGCCATTTCCTATGGGCCAAGTATTTAAACATATGAGTCTATGGGGGGCCATACCTATTCAAACCACCACAAAGGTTAAAGTATCCCTGCAGGGTATGGGTGCTGATGTTGACACATGCATCACATCACAGCAAGCAAGTCTAGAAGACAGGTTTCTTCCAGGGAAGATGAATCTTTTTTTTCTTTTCTTTGCTCAGTTTTAGTCTTTGGCTTTGGCAAATTAGGCAGTGGCATTAGCCAGATCATTCTTGATAAAGGAAGTTCATATTACTGAGTCCTCATGTTCTTGCCTCTATGGTCATTTTGTTTGCTGGTCCACTTAACACTAATAATGGTTAGAGAGAGGTTTGTGTCATGAGAGCATGGTGCCTATACACAAATCGCTTTTAAAAGTCTCCACATCACTAGATGTACATAAACACAAGCACTGTCACAATCTGGTCATTATGAAATTTCTTCTACAGATGTCACTTACCTCCTCATGCTCCTGTCAGCCTTAATTTCCCAAGACAGAGTGGTCAACCAAATGCATTATTGAACCTGTACACATTGGGAGGGTTTTCTTTAAGTGGTTCTCAACCCATGAATTGCGATATCCACAGGGGTCACATATCAGATATTTACATTACAACCATAACAGTAGCAAAATTACAGTTATGAAATAACAATGAAATAATTTCATGGTTGGGGTCACTGCAACATGAGAACTGTATTAGAGGTCATGGCAGTAGAAAGATGGAGAACCGTGTGCTTGAGTCTTGTCTGAGTGAGATTTCACCAACACATCTGTTCTCTTTTCACTAGTGCCATCAAGTCATACAGTGCCCCGTGGCTGGAAATTCTTCTTCCTGTCATTTATACCCTACCTGAGGGTATAAAAACTACCATCAGAGGCCATAAACACGAACTAAAACAAAGCAGAATTCCTGCTAAAGGAGCCTGTGCTCTGACTTCCAAGATCGATCTTTGGCTCCTAACAGCTTGCTGCGGCAGCCATCCACCCTAGTAAATAAGTAGGTTAGAGAACTCTAGTTTATCAGGGAAAGCCCATGTCCCAGGGCCACCTGATATGCTGTCTCTAGGCATTCCGTTTCTACCAATGCCCAACAGCAAATCAGAAGGTGTTTTTCATGAGGAAAGGTGCTGTCTGCAGAAATTAGCTTGGGTTTGTTTTCAAATCTTACAAATATCTGTGGTTCTTCTTGGTGGGGCTAAACTCCTCCATACAGTGTTCCCATTTATCAGACGTATTTCAGGTACTGCCGAATGTATAGGAACTTTGGGTATTGCTGGGTCTTTAGGTACTTCCAGTATTGCCAGGTGTGTGGATACCTCAGGTATTGCTGGATCTGTAGTTCCTCTCTGTAGGCACTTCAGCTATTGCCGGGTGTGTGGGTCCCTTAGGTATTGCTGGGTGTGTGGTACCTCAGGTATTGCCGGGTCTGTCATCTCAGCTATCATTTCTGCTACAAAGATTACTGCAGCTTGGCTGATCTAACAGTCCACATTCATTTCAAGCCTTTTCTTGCTCTCATCTCTACTCAAAACTGAAAGGCCTTCATGTTTCTACTTGGGTCTTGGGAATTAAAGTTTCCATAAAAGGTTTTGAAGCATGATCTGTGAACATTACAATAATCTCTAGTCATTTTTCAAGAGAACGCTGAAGAGTTGTGTGGGAATATGAAAAATGACTAGAGATTATTGTAGTGTTCACAGATGGCAACCCTGTGAAGAAACAGCACACAGGATATTGTATAAATTGCCTCTCCTATCCAGAATGCCTGCCAACCATCACTCCTGGTGTTGGTGGTAGGTAACAGGATGTGAATCCTCTCTTTTTTCACCTTTGAAAAATTACCTTGACATGTTGTGTGAGACTGAGGTATGAGGTATCTGAAGTTGTGGGTTTTTCCTCCCATTCCTACTTTGTACATGTCTTACTGAAGCATCTCGAGTGCTTCCTAGCTCCTGGTCATCAGACCTAGTGGGTTGACACTGTGGTCTTGGGTAAGGTTTTGTGGAAGAAGGCAACTGGGGTTTCTTTTGGGAAAAATTGGCAATGCTTTGATAAAGGACTGAAGGGTTTGCTGTTTGCACCATCAATGTTTCACTGTGTTGACTCAAGTCCAATCTGTGTTCCTGAGAAATTGTAGAAAGTGGTGTTTGTCAGGTCAATAGCTGCAAACTAAGTGCCTGAGTTCTTGCTGAGTTCTCATAAACTAATACAAGAGGAACAGCAGGAGTTTCAGGGTTGCCATCTGTGAACACTACAATAATCTCTAGTCATTTTTCATATTCCCACACAACTCTTCAGCATTCTCTTGAAAAATGACTAGAGATTATTGTAATGTTCACAGATCATGCTTCAAAACCTTTGATGGAAACTTTAATTCCCAAGACCCAAGTATCGCTTCTACTGATGCCCCTGGCAGTGAAGGCTGTTCCATGGGCTTTTGTTGAGTCTTTCCTTCCACAGTGACCTTCACTCTGCTTCTAGAGTTAACACAAAAACAAACAAAATTTACTCTGCGTTGTATTTCAAGCAAGTCTGTCTTTTATTTGATTACAATACTAACAGCCACAGTATTTTAGATCCCCAAGAACTGATATCAACTCAGGACTATTATGTAACAATTTTCTACAAGTTTGAACATTTGCTGTGGTCCCAATACAGTCTAAAAAATGGTCTTGGGTTACTCAATTGTATGTCCTTGTCACATTGGCTAGAGGTTTTCTCAATGTTACTTGACCTTTTTCTTCAGAGAAGTGTTTGAGGTAGAGATGTCAATGAATTGTCTAATATGATGTTTAGACCTATTAATTGTCTTCACTGTGGTGACTCAAGTCAGGCCTTTGGCCCCAGACTTAGAGTTTATTATATCTGTTTAAAAATACTTGTGTAAGTTACTAGTCTATTTAATCTTGGAGAACATCATGATCAGTTAGTCCACTGCTAAATATATGTAATTCAAATCATTTTGATTACTGATACATCCCTGCTGCTCTCTGTGCTGACCATCCACACTTTGTTTTTCTGGCTAAGTGACATCACTTGTCTGACTCACTTAGACACCAGCCTTAGACACATTTCTTGAGCTTTGGCTCCTGTGCAATAGATTGTACAAGTCCTGTACAAGCCTTGCAAATGAAATCCTTCTCTCTCATGCTATATTGTGTGTCCTGGGCCTTGGAGTATGGTGAGGTATGACTTTAATCATGGGTCTAGTGCAGGAGAGTACAATGAGTGTGTTTGTGGGTCTGTATTTGGGAAATGGACATGGGTTTTTAAGACCTGCTGAAGGTGAGAATACTATGAGATTTTAAGTAATTTTTCAAATGTTAGAGAAGAATCTAATTTCTTTAGTAAAGAAAGCTCAACATGACATGGAAATTTGAAAGTTTGGCTATGTGGGTTCAGCCAAATGTCTCCAAAGGTTTCAGGATTCTGTTATTTCCTAAGCAATAACCTAAATTTCTTAATGTAGGGCAAAAGATAAATGACCAAGAGTACCAGTTTCTAAGTACTCAAGAGCATTACAAAAATCAATACCAAGTCACAGGACTTGGAGTTATTGTCACTACTAGGGAAATGAAGTGCATCTGTTGCTTGGCTGTCAAGGCACCCATTTCAGTTGTCTCCACATCACAATCAACTGCAGAAATTTGTTTGATTAATTATAATGTTGCCCTATGCTGTGAGTTACTACCATCCAATTTCACTTTGTTGAGATGCTCAACACTGAACTTTAGCACATGGGCATGATCAAATCAATTGTCTAATCTGTCTTTGGGGGAAATAACGCCTGCTACCAATTATTTATTAGTTAGCTTCCTCTTAGAAGGCAAACCACCCAGGAAAAGTTTAATATAAAAAAATCATTCAGTATAACAGGAGTTGAACCATGAGAAGCTACAAATATTTAGAAAACATTGAAGAACATCTTTTGACTGCATTAGCATACCTGAAGGAGAAACAGGCTTGGAGGAGGTTTTCCTTGCTGAGCTAAGATTGAGACATCCTTGAAAGTCTGCTCCAGTCAACTTACTGGAGAATATTCCCAGGTTGTACCAATACCAGGCAAGCAGGCTAAGGCAAAGGCAAAGGACTGGACTACATGGAATCAGGGCTCATCATCAGAAGGCTATCATAAAGGGACTACCTGATTAGGGCCAGAGCTGCAGTTATATTTTAAGCAACTAGGTGCCCAAGAAAAGTAGGTGAGGCTACTCTAGTCTCTCATCAGCATCCAGGACAGACGTGGTAGAAACAACAAAGAAACCAAACAACAATGCTCCAGACACCAACAGCATCTCCCTTCACCACTCACTGCCCATTATTAGCAATGTTTACTTCATGGTCTTTTCAGTGCTGGGAAGATGGATCAGTAGGTAAAGTGCTTACCATACAAGTGTGAAGACGTGAATTTGGATTGCTAGTATTCAAGTAAAAAGACAGATATGGCGGCACACATTGGTAACCACAGTGCTGAGGACATAGAGGCAGTGGTCTGTAGGACTTGATGTCCAGCCAGGCTAGCCAATTGGTGAGCCGAAGGTGCAGAGAGAGACCTTGTTCACAAATAAGATGGAGAGTGACAGTGGAAGTCACTGCATGTACATAACACAATACAGGCTCACACACATAAACCACACACAGATTTCATGCTCTTAGAAAACCTTACTAAAGGCTTTAATTACTGTTACCACAGAAGCAGGGACTAACGGACAGATTTGGGGCTGAGGGACCATTAGTGAGTGCTAAACTTGACCCTTTGTTTCCCTTACTTTCTTTTCCCACCCTATCTTATCTAGTCTGCCTTATACCAAAGCATGCACAATGACGGCTGTAGTCTTCTGAGTTTGATGATAAAAACACCATAAAGTGGAGGTTAGTGAAAAGGCAGGTGGAAGGCATTAGCTTTTAAAATACTGATGCAATTTCAGTAACTGATATTGAGAATAAATCTAGTATTACCAACTTCATTGTGATCTTAATTTCCCCTTCCCCTGTTCTATAGCACAGATAATACAATTATAAAAAACATGAAGACATCTTTCCCATTGCTTCTGATTTGCAGTGGCAATGATTGGAATTTAGCTAGGAAATACTGTTACAATTATCTGGCTCCCTGGTGGCCTGTGGAAGTGTTATCAATTTAACAAGAGGGATTCTCCTAATACTGGTTGCCCATTTAAGTAGGTCCCAGTGGACAGATGCGAGTATTTGCCAGCACAAAATCTGCACTTGAGCTTGCCCTAACTCCAACCACTCATTAAACTGTAAAGGAATGGTGTGTGGGAGGTCATCTTAGAAGCTGGTAAGCCTTTTCTGTGAAATTGTGTTCTAATTTCAATTGCAAATAAGCATTTTCCAATTTCAGAGTCAATAAGCAATATAGTTTTCCAAGCAATGGAAACCAGGCTGTTGGACTCCCAAGCTGATCCTGTTAACCACAGTGGGCAGCAACTGCATGGTGATCCTAGTGCTGTTTACTCAGCAGATGGTGTCAGGAAATATATATGTGTGTGTGTGTGTGTGTGTGAAAGAGAGGACAACATTGGCTGTCATATTTTGGGTGCCATCTATCTCTTTTCTTTTCCCTTTCTCTCTCTCTCTCTCTCTCTCTCTCTCTCTCTCTCTCTCTCTCTCCTCTCTCATTGGATTAGAATTAAATACATACAGAAGGTGATTTGGCCAGTAAGCCCACAGTTCTGCCTGTCTTTGTCATCTCAGCACATGGATTTAAAGAACGGTACCATGCCACCATTTTTTTTTTAAACATTGTGAATTCTGGGGTTGTATTCAGGTCCTTGGGTATACAAAACAAGCACTTTGCAGATTGACCCACAGCCCTAGTGAAAATCAAACCCCATTGCTCTCCAGTCGTTTATGTCCTGATCCCTTTGTCTATCTCAATCTTAGCTTATGCAATGGAACCAGTCAATCCTCATGGTTATTTCTGTGCTGGAGATGAAACCCAGGGCCTCACATATGCTAGCCATGCCCATTTCCATCTCTAGGTCTTCAGTTATCATGTCTAGTGGATGTCATTAAGGTCCTTTTCCTATAGCATTCTTCTCTTCCTCCTGTGGCCAAGCTTTGGTTACTTGAGACTTTATTTAAACCCCTGTTCTAGGGAGAATAGGGAAAGGAAATAGAACTATCCAGGTATAGCACCAGGGTCATGTTAAACAGCCATGGCAAGAGATTTTTAACTAGATGTTGCCTAAGACATATTCCAGAATTATGTTTGGATTACGGTGACCTGTGCTTTCTCTGACCCCTGCTATTGAAGCAGAATGCCATTGGTGCAATGGGTCTGTTAGTAAAATGGCAGCATTAAGCTCTTGGGCAGGCAGCCAGAAAAAACTTTCATTGGCCTTATGGCTGTGTCTCTTACCAGATATGTGAGTTGTTTTATTGCTTATTTGAATATGTAACATGCACATATCCACATGTATGTGCACATGTCTGTGCATATCAAGAAGTAGGGGGAAGCAGTCATACTCATGGACTATGAAATGGAACTTAGATTAAAATCTTGATTCATCACTTAATTAGCTGTGAAACATTGAAGCAGTTATCTTCTTCAAGCATTAATTTCCATAGATGTAAAATAGGAATAATTTCAGAGCTTACTTTGTGGCTTTGCTGTAAAAATTTAAAAATATGCATGCAAAGCTCTGGTGAACAGTTGGGACAAAGCAACTCCCTGATAATAAGCAGAAGCTATTATGCACAGACACAGACACAGACACAGACACACACACACACTTGAATTATCTGCTTTGTGACCATAAACATATCTTTTAACACTTCTGAGCAATCTTTGCCTCTGGGTGTTAACAACTACCTCCTAGGTTTGTTTTCATGATTAATAAAAAAAGAATAGGTAATATTGGTTGAGCCACTAACTTTGTACATGGAGTCTCTGTATTATTATATTAATAAAATATAAAATTCCATATTGTGCAAGATATTGCTGTGGAGCTGGGGATCATGGTGCATGCCTATACTCCTAGCAGTTTAGTGGCTTATGAGTTTGAGATGTGGCCCGTCTGAGATACATGATGAATTGCAGCCTAGCTTGGGCTATACTGTTAGGTTCTATGGAAAAAAGAATGAAAAATATCCACCAAATAAAAAGACATTACTGTGCATAGCAGCTGATTGGAGAACTCTCAACAGAATGAGCCTCACATGCATTGTACCATCACCTCTTACTAAATGCCACTTGGGAGGTACAGACCTTTCACTCTGAGATGATCCACAGCCAATCAAAAGGTTAAACAACAAGCCACCACTCCGACTTTGCAGTCAAAGGGAAGTTCAACCTGTCAGCCTGTGTTTATGAGGAAGAGAAAGGGTAGCAGCACACAGGTAAATGTCACCTCATTCAGCAGACACTCTTCTATGGAACTTTTAAAACCAGTACATTGAAGCCATGGGCACATTTCAACTCTTCCTGCAGTGAGACAGGGCACAGACACAAATTTGTTGTACACACATACAGATTGAGAAAAAGTAAGGAAGTGTACATGTGAACTCCATGATTTGAAAAGTTTGAAATGTGTGGAATTGTGCAGCAAGTCACCATCTCAGGGCAAAATTCTTTTTCTAGGTGTGGAGGCCCACAAAAGTTTCCTAGTGAGATCTGAGCTTGCTTTACCCAGCAGGGCTACATTACAGAATTGTTTGACCATGTACATGGTTATTAGGTGATTGGAAGAGTTTGTACTTGGCTGGGGGGAGGGGTGTCTTTGGCTCCACCCCTTGGTATTCCTATAAATAGCCATTTAGAAGAGACAGAAGAGGCTGGTGGATAATGATCCAGGCCCTCCTGAGGCTGTCCTGTGTTTCTGTCTTTCTTTCCTCTATCCTTCTACCTCTATATTTCTATCTAATGCTCTTCTCCCTCTCTCCTCAAGAGTTCTCTATCATAAAAAAGTGGGAGCTGGTCTCCCTTGTCTAGAAAGCTCCAGTCTCTATTCTGAAGTTTTTGCAACACATTCATAACCCTAGTCACATTGTGGAGAAGAATCTGCTTGGATAAAATGAACTGATTTTAAGTGTTGATCTCACAGCAACTAGATGCTAGCAACCTCTCATGCTAAACTCTGGTCAAATTGTCAAATAAAATGTCCTATCGCAGCTGAGAAGAATATTGACTAATTTTACTTGAGGTGGTTATAAAAACTCAGAATAGTGATTGTTCCTCCAAAGTATGTCCAAATGATATTAAACCCTACTCATTATCACTCTGAAAGACTTTTGGGTATGTCCTATACTTTAGTTCTTAGAAGAGAGAGATGATATTTCTAGGGAGAGTTTATATTATGGTATAGAACACAGAATTACAGAGCAAGGGGACATTGCTAAGAATTGCTCTGAACTTTCACAGGAAGCTACCATACCACTGAGATTGATTATCACTTTACAATGTGCACAAGGAGAACACATTTGCACTGTCACCTTAGGGGCAGGGAACACACAGTCACTTTATCAGCACCTGTGATGCTCAGCTGCAGACTGTCTCCAGAAAAGCAGTTGCATTTTGATAGCCCATCAATCTCAGTTCTTAGGCAATTGACTTCTACCTATGCTGATGTGGGAAATCAATCATGATTCCCAGAAGGCAGAGCAACTGTTTCCAAAGGTCACATTCAACAATTGCAGTTGCTTTTCTTCAGGAGTGTAAGAGGTGTATCTCTGGGTTCTGCTTGAGTTGTTCTCCTGGCCAGTTTGGAAGGAGGAATAATGGAGTCCATATCATTGACAGTGGGAAAGTCAAACAGAAGGGCTGTCGTTTTCAAAAACTGTCATGTATATCAAACAGAATTTGGAAAATTATGCAATTTCAAATTTCTCACAGATCTGCCATGGTTTCACTCTAAAGGAAAATTTGATACATCTCAGCTTCTTGCACACATTGATTTTTGACAAAAGACTTTAGCATTCCACTCAGCACTTACAATCAAAGAAGTGCCATCCCTACATTTCTTTCATGCATGCCAATCACCTGACAATTTGCCATTTTTCTTCTTCAGAACATATCTCCCATCTATCCATATTTTTCTGTTCTTCTTTGTAAAATGGTACAGAATTGCACCTGGATTGTGATATCCCTTGCTTATATTCCCATTTCAAGGATCTTTCTCTCCAGTTCACACTAAAGCTCCACACCTCAGAGCTGCTTCTTGCCAGGAGTTTCTTTCCACACCCTAGGAAGGAGGTTTATATGTCCATGTAGATGAGTAAGTTACCCAGGCCCACAAAGTTAAAATGTGTAGAACACTCAAGGTCATGTACTATCTTGGCAGGTTGAATATGGCTCTACAGACACTGGGTTTCACTGTTTTCCATCCTTCCTAACTTCTGATCTTCTCTAACAAAGCATTTGTTGTCCCATACCTTTCTTACCTATCTCCAGTTACCCATCTGAACTAGTTGGAGTTGTATAGTAGAATAGATAGAATGATCAAATATTAAAAAGAGAATTTACTAGCTTAGCTTACAGAATATGTTTCCCATAGCCCAACAACAGCTGTTTCATTTTAAAGAGGCAGAGAATCCAGTAGTTTCTCAGTCTACAAGGCTGGACCAGCAGTCACAATCTAGTGCTGAAGACCTGGAGGACTCATGGAGGACTCTAGTCTCCAATAGAAGCCTGAAGAAGCTAGTTCTAATACCACATGTCTTAGTTACTTATAGAAGAAAGAGTTTCACAAGCATGAGGGAGGGAGGGAGGGAGGGAGAGGGAGAGGGAGAGGGAGAGAATGAGCACAAACTGTAAATGGCATGAGCTTTTGAAACCTTAAAGCCCACATTCAGTGGCACATTCAGTGGCACATTTTCTCCAACAAGGCCACACTTCTTAATCCTTCCCAAACAGTTCCACCAACTGCAGACCAACCATTTAAATATATGTGCCTGTGGGGGCCATTCTCATTCAAACTACCACATGAGTGAATTAATTCAGTAAAGCAGCAACAGAATAGATGAACTTGCCTTCAAGAGTGAAGGCAAGTAAGCAAAATTTCCTTTTTCCATCTCTTTTATCTGGACTTCCACTAGAAGGTGCCACACACATTAGAGTGAGTCTTTCCACTTTAATTAATCCTATCAAGTAAATCCCTCACAGGAGTGTCAGTGGTTTACCTTTTAGTTGATTCCTTATTTAGTCAGCATGATAACCAAGAGTAAGAATTTCTTGTAGATGTATCCGGCTTGTTAAATAAGAAACACAGAACCGATTGCAGAGTTAAAAACCACGAGGTCAGAGCAAGAGCGGAAAACCTTACCCTTCACTGCTTCTGCGGTTCTTCCTCTCCGCAAGAGACCTACTTCTGTGTGTCCTGTCTATTTAAAAACTTTCTGTTCTTCTCTCTCATTGGTTGTAAACCCAGCCACATGACCTCCTTGTCACTGCCTGTTTATACAGACCTCCAGGTCTTCTATGGTTGCTATTGAGATTAAAGGCGTGTGTCTGCCATGCTGGCTGTGTCCTTGAACACACAGAGATCCGCCTAGCTCTGCCTCCCAAGTGCAGGGATTAAAGGCGTGCCCCACTACTGCTCAGCTTCTGCTCTGGCTTGCTCTGACCTCAAGGCAACTTTATTGACATACAAATAAAATCACATTTCAATACAAATAAAATATCACTATAATTTCTCTGCCATTAGAACACTGCACCAGCATCTATGGTACAGTCTAATTAGGCTTCTATAACAACACTCCACATACTGGATATACTTTAATAAAAATCAGCTTCGATATGAGGGTTGGTGCCTAGTCTTCTTATATCTTGTTATGCTGAGTTTGGTTGATATCCCCGGGGTCAGGCTTCCCTGCCTGCCTTTTCTGAAGGAATGGAGGAGTGGATCTGGGGTAAAGGGAAGGCTGTGGGGGTATGGAGGGAGGGGAAACTGCATTTGGGATGTACTGCATGAGAGAAGAAGAAAAACAAAGAAACATAAATCATTTCCCCATGTGGTGGAGGCTGGGAAGCATCCCTTGGGTTGCAGACAGCTTTCTGACTGTGTGCTCACACAGCCTGGTCTTAGTACTTGGAGAAAGAGTAGCACAGGACTGTAGACTTGTGTTATTGTCTGTGGCTCTGTGTGGCTTCTGAGGAATCTGAATTAAGGTTCTCACTCTTAGAAGGCAAGTAGTTTACCCACTGAGCCAGTTCCCTAACCCACTTCTCTCCTTTACTGAAACAACTATCTTAATTTCTGTAATTGTTTCTACTGTTTCTAGATATGGACCCAATAGCCTAACTCTAATTTGTTTCGTCTGCACTAGATGGACAAGTCTCCCTCCATCATATCTCACTCTCTTGCAGCCCTGAACTCATGCTTTAACTCTTTGTTCCACATCACCTGGTCCATCGAGATGCATGCCAAAGCCTTCTTTGATTTTCCTGGATCTTATGACTGTCTGTGCTTTCTGTTGTCATGTGGTTCATGCTTCACGGAACCTTGCTGCTTGGCTGAACACCATTCCTTTTGCTCATCTCAGAGTCCCTCCATGTGCGCATCACCCACTCGACATTGTTCCTTGCCCAGGCTCATACCTAAAAATCTAAAAGTGATTCTCTAAATTTATGGTTCAGTCATGCTTTGCCAAAATCTTTCAATTTGTTTTCCGCCACAGCTTGGCTGCTCCAAACCAGTGAGTTTGTATCTCCACATGTGTCTTAACCCTTTCTTACTTTAGAGACCCACATTGCCTTTAAACTTGGAAGTTTCAATCTCTGGTATTTCAAGCACAATGTGTGATAGCTGTTGCTTGCAAGTATGTGACAAAGGAAAAAGTCATTAATTCTAGAGAAATATGACATTGCCACAAAAGTACATGGCAGCAAAAAGCAACAGAAAGTATTTTACGTGCTTCTCAACAATCCAATTAGGAAACGTCTGGATAGGGATTTGTTTCCTGACTCCAACCCTTAAAGTACACAAGAACAGACATGTTTTACACATGAGTCTGATTTTTGAAAACAGCATGTAGGATGAAAACTATGTAGACTATTCCTTGCTTGGTGTTGGACTGATACAAATTACTCAGAAAGTTTCTCTTGTTTTGTTTTCTGGTTGAAAAGCAGGTGAAATAGTTGGCTTGAGTTTGGAATACATACCATTAAAAAGAGAAAGAACTTTAAATAACTAGCACCATTCTGCCCACAAAAAATCCCTACATTATGAAAGTCATGTGAGAAGTGATACTGACTTTTTGAGAGCAGATTTATCTCTATTTTGGGGTGCCAACTCACTATTAGGAAAGCAAGCTTGTTCTACTTGCACACTGCACAGACTTGCTGATATTTTTCCAATACATAATTGGCTTCATGTAGTAGGTGCTCAATAAATATGAGCCATTTAACTCCTTAGTTTCAGCCTTGCAAGTTGAGAGAGACAGTGGCCTGTCTTTCTTCCCCACTTCACTTGATCAGGCACCAGAGTGCTGCTGAGACCTCACAGGCCACTGCATCCTCAGCATGGTAGACCAGCCACCCACACTAGGAAGAAGCACTGCCTGTGAAGCCAGGATACCAGGGACACTCACACTCAGTTTTTTTCATTCAAAGCCAGGGGTCAAAAGATTGAAAGCTCATCCAATTAGGACCTAGGAAAGTGCCTTCCAAGGGGAGCACAGTAGAGGAAAATGTTTCCATGATGAAGAGCTTTAATAAAGTCACTATTTTGTAGGTCTTAGAAAAAGCATATTACCCCCAGGTGAGTGATAAATGCCTTTCAGCTTCCCAACTCTGAGCAATATTCTTTCCATGATCCTCCTCTTAAATCTTCATTAGGGCAAAAGTAAATGTATATTCATCCTACTTATTGAAGCTATCTCAAATTTATGAGTGACAAAGTCTCATCTATTTCCTTGTAAGTTCCCCTGTTTTTGTTAAGTTGGATCTATTTCCCTATAAAAACCCATATCTGTTTAAGTTTCAGAATGATCCACAATGCCCTTTAAAATCTTCAGTGTGCATGTATTGGAGAAATAAAAACCCTAAGCCTGGGGCAGAACCAAACCTGGCCTTAGTTTGGGACAAAGGTTGTGATGCCCAAGTCCTTTGCTTCTGCTTTTGGACCAGGAGTCACAGAGTAATTGTGTTGATTGGGTTTATGCTTTCTCAGATCTCAAAGGAGGGACCACGGAGAGGGCTCAGTGGGTAAGATTTGGAGCCTACTTGTGCCTGCAATCCAAAGGAGTTGGAGAGAAGAGTTAGCCTGACTGAAAAACAGCTCCAGATTCAGCAAAAATTGATAAAATAGAGTGACATGTCTGGAAATTGCAGATCCTCCTCTGGTTTCCAGACTGTCCTGTACACACAGACATAGATACACACATGTAAAAGGTTAATACAATGGGCTCAAAATGCATCACAGGAATTAGCAGAAGCACACGGGAAACATGTAAATGAATGTAAATGAAGTGTTTCAGGTATTTACAATCACCATGAGATCCTCCCATTCTTCTTACCACTCCACGTTCTTTGTTCAGATGGCATTTCTGAATGTATAAACTTTAATCTTCATTTATGTTAATTTCCATATTTTTCATGCTTATTTTGTAAAATGTAAAATAAATGCTATACATTTAAACATTAAAAATAAAAGAGAGTATTCTTTGAAATGTCCCCTTTCTCTATGGGAAACTTGGTCACTCATTTGGTGTTTGTGTCCTTCTGTGTGTCCTGTAGAGATAATGTCTACCTTGCACATCATCATAAATATAGTTTAGTTGGTAATAGTAATATGCTAGTAATGCTTTGTAACTAATATTATGATGCTGCTTGCCTACTAAGCTGTAGGAAACTGTCAAAACCTAGGCTGTTTTTATAGCAGATAGCTCCACTGTTGTATTTCTACACATGTAGTTAATACAGCAAGCACTAAGCCAAAATATAAGCAGCCCTGAAGGGGATGTGAGAAACCAAAGTTGCTTGGAATGCAGTGTTAACCCCTCCATTGGTGAAGACAATCCTATTGACTTTGATTTTGAGGTCCTCCAGTCTAACCTGGGTTCCAGCACAGGACAGTCTTGATAGGTAATGAAGAGGAGAAGCACACCTTTCAAGGCCAATTCTTTTTTCTGGCAGATAGCTTTATTTCCAATTGTATATATTGACCAAAGGGTACCTCTCAAAGGAAACTTGTTTATGTTGGCAGAAACCTGTTTGGCCTTTGTCTGACCTGGTCTAGTTTATACTGCCTGGTCATTGTGTTGGTACTGGAGACAAACATTTTTATTTGCTCAGAATCCCAGGAAAAACATTGCCTGCAGCAATCCCTGGTTCTTCAGACAGAGGGTGTAGTGTAGAACAATAGACCTCTCAAGGGTGACAGAGCTGCTTTTTGTAAGAGATAGTTAAACTTGTATTCTCACTGGATGCCAGGTCAACTGAAAATCACTAAAGAAGCACTTACTACACCTGTACAGCAAGGTATAGTTTCGTCAAGTAAAAGCAGCTGGAGGTCAGAGGTCAAGAGTATGGTCAGAGTGCTTCTTCCTCCTCAAGTAAGTAGCCCATTAATAATACCATCTGTGAGATGCAGATCCTGAGCCTATAATCTTGTTTCTTTTTCATAATCTCATCTCCTATATCTGTCTGCAGTAAACACTGCCAAGGCCTGTCTTCTACAGTGTCAACCTAACCTCTTTTTTGTCTGACAGGCTCATTGATCTCTCCTATAAACAAACCCTATATTTCCAATTATTCCATGCCAGGGCATTCTGAAACTATCCTGTTCTCCATCTTACATGCTATATTGCATTCTTAACATGTTAAGTATGAATATCTTCAGATATGGGACTCTTTCAAGAATAGTAAAAGCCCTGAAGTAAGTCTGATCAAAGTACTTGGTGTTGGTTCTGGTAAGCCACCTCTTCTTTGGATTTAATCTTGCTGTCTGAGAAATCCTGTGGTACACAGATAATAGAGATCACAGCCTAAATCAGGAGTGTGCATATAATAAGGCAAACTCCTGTCTAAAGGAAAGGCCTTGAGCTTCTCATTAGGAAAACTGGGCTTTAATTCTACAATTGCTTAAAGGGTGGCCTGGACTGAATGTCTAATTTTTCTGATATGAATTTTATTAATAGAAGCCACTGTATCTCTTCCAGCTGTTCCTCTGTTGTCTCCAGGTTCAAGTTAGATCATAGGTAAGAATGAATTCTTACAAATAGCAAACATAAAATATTGACAATGTTTATAAACACCAAATTGCAAAACAACTCTGTAGCCTTTTGAATTCCATGGTCAAATGCCACGTTGATGTCCACAGCAAGTCTGCTATGTTCCCAAAGGAGACACTGGCCTTTCAGATACAGCCCTCTATTTCTTGGTTCACTGCATTCCCTGTGCATTGGCCTGTGTCTGCCTTTCCAGTAACAATCAGCTTTCAGCATTGTTTAGAGTCTCCAAGTTACTCTTCATATTTGACCATAGGTTGACACCAACTAATTAATGTACAGCAAGCACCAGCTTCATGGATTAGACATTAGACATTTAGGGGGATGCAAAGATAACTAAAGCCCAGGAACTAAGCTTAAGAAATCTACAATTGCTCTCAGGTTGCACTGTAAGGGAAGAAAGAAAATAGGAGTTTCACAAAGAGTATTCTCAGGGTCTATGACTGAAAGTTTCCAACTCCACTTCACTAACTGAAGGGCAGTACATATCCACAGACAGCAATAGATGATCATGGAAAATGTGTTTTTCTGCAATGTCTCACAAAATGGCAGGGATGTGCTGACCATTTAATGTGCCTTCTGCTGTATGATATTTGAATAAAACATACCAAGGATTACATGTTTGTTGTTGGTTGGTTTTGCTCTTTTGGGGGCCCGCTACCCAGCTCCACACATGGAAGCTTATTTTTACTTATAAATGCCCAGCCTTAGCTTGGCTTGTTTCTAGCTAGCTTTTCTTAACTTTAAATTATCCCATCTACTTTTTCTCTCTGGGCTTTTTCCTTTTATTACTTCTGTAGTCTTACTTTTACTCTTATTCTGTGGCTGCCTGGCTGGCTGGCCCCTAGAATCCCCCTTTCCTTGTTCTCTCACTTTTTTTTCTTTTCCTTCCAGATTTCTCCTTCTATTTATTCTCTCTGCCTGCCAGCCCCACCTCTCCTTTCTTCTGCCTCACTATTGGCTGTTCAGGTCTTTATTAGACCATCAAGTATTTTGGATAGACAAAGTAACACAACTTCAGAGAACTAAGCAATTCAGCATAAAAGAACATAGCACATCTTTGCATCATTAAACAAATGCTCCACAGCACAAACAAATGTAACACATTTTAAAATAATATCCTACAACACATGTGAGCCTCTCTAAGAGACCAGAGAGGAGGCAGCCTTCAAACTTACTGATTTTTAGGGGAGTGACATTGAAGTAGCACCTCAGAAGATGAGGGCACTGGACAGAGTTGAGCCAATTCAAGGAACAATGTGAGGTGACTGTTGAGCTATGCTTTAGGAGAGAGAAGTAGATTTGCTAAGTTGAATTCCATAATTTCATGGAATATAGTAAAGTACAGAATTACAAAGATAGGCTGGGAGTCGACTTATAAGGTCCTTCCATGCCATTAGGATGCAAACTCACTTTACCACACCATGGGAAGCTATTAAAAATTAAAAAAAAATTTTTTTCCAGAGCTGAGGACCAAACCCAGGGCCTTGTACTTGCTAGGCAAGTGCTCTACCATTGAGCTAAATCCCCAACCCCTAAAAATTTTTAATGAGAAGCTTTGACATGGAGAGAAAAATCCTCTGGTGGCAGAGAATAGAGGAGACAGTAGTGGGTGACTATATAAGAAATGAGTTCTGCCTATGGGCTTCAAATAAAACTGCATGCAGGGATTTCCTGAAGGGCCTTTCAAAATACAAATGTGTGTACCACTTCACTAAAATACTCAATCAGAATTTTGGGGGCAAGTACTATACTTTTCAAAACTGACTTTATTGGCTTATGTCAATAAAATTATAAAGATCAACATCAAGAACTGTCCCACCAATTATGTTGTTGCTGTTATTGTTAAATAGGAGATCTTTGTCCCAGGATGGTCTCAAACTCACCATGTAGCCCTGACACTTCAAATCCTTCTGCTTCTATCTCCAAAGTTCTGAGATGGCACATGCCTTACTCATGTTCTATTGCTGTGAAGAGACACCATGACCAACGCAACTTATAGAAGAAAGCTTTTAAATGGAAGCTTGCTTACAGTTTCAGAGCATGAGTTCTTGATCATCATGGTGGGGAGCATGGCAGAGGCAGGCAGGCATGATGCTAGAACAGAAGCTCAGAGCTTACACCTTATTTGTTAAGTTTCAGGCAGATAAAGAAAGAGACTGGGCCTGCTGTGGACTTTTAAAACCTAAAAACCTATCCCCAATAACACACCTCCTTCAACAAATCCACACTTCCTAATACACCTCAAAACAGTCTACCAGTTAATGACTAACTTTCAAATATGAGCCTGTGGGCCATTCTCATTAGAACCACCACAACAAGTATGCACTGCCATGCATACAGTAGTGGGTATTGAACTCAGTCAGGTCTTTGTTCTCAGGCAGAAACTCTTCCAGCTGAGCCACACCTCTACCCTAATTAGGCATTAAAGAAAAACAGGTTCTTTTGTCAGGAAAAGAGGATATAATATGTTAACTGTTTGATATGTCCCAAATGGGTTGTTTGTGGTTTAAGCTGGCGTGAAATCTTGGCTTGGAATTTATTGAGAAGGATCAACGCCTCTAGTTAGCAGTTTACACAAGGCAAGGGAAGCAAGTGACATTTCTAGACATTGGTCCCAGCATTTGTGTACAACAGTATTCAACTACTTTCTGATGCCTGTTGAAGTATTTATATCAGTAGCTTATTAAAAGGGCTCCTCATCTCCCTCCACAGTCCTTTATCCTGTCTCAAGTTCTCACAGTCCTAATTATCTTCATCACTATCTTGTTTTTTGAGGGTGTGGTTGCTGCTTTTTACAAGAGTTCATGGTCAAGAACTGAGGTCCATTTCCATTTAAGTGGGAGCTCCATTAAGCCTGGGACCCTTTTTGGAAATATCTCAAGCAGATGGGGCCTGGGACTCTTTGAAATACTCCTTTTATCCAGGATACTCCTTAACATTTTGAACTTTCCCTTTTGAGTATTCCTTATTCTCTAACACCCTGTATTGGTTACATTTCTCATTGATGTGGCAAAATACTTGATAAAGGCAACTTAAGGAAGAAAGGCTCTTTTGGCTGAGATTTTAAGCTCATTGTAGCTGGGTGGGCAAGGTAAGGGGTGTGAGCTGTCTGGTCACATTGCATCTTCAGGCAGGCAGGAAAGGGTGAATCCTGGTGCTCAGCTTACTTCCCTGCACATCTCATTGAGTTCAGGATCCCAGCTCATGCAACAGTGCTGTCCATGCTTGTGGTAGGTATTTGCTCCTCAGTTAAACCTCCTTGGAAACATCCTTGCATGTCTCAGACGGATATTTCTTGATGATTCTAAATTCTGTCAACAACATTTAACCATCACACAGCCTGCCAGTATACAGCTTCAAACAATTTTCAGTATTCATAATTTTAACATCTGTTCCTTTAGCAGTGAGACCCATTTATTGTCAGTCTGCAATCTAGCTCTTGAAAGTCATCTTCAAGGAATACTCTGGGAGAACTCTAGTACCCATGAAGATCCTCTAATTCACTTGGACATCTTTGGGAACCCCTCATACATTGTGTCACATGATCTCATAGTCTTTGTTTCTCCTCTCTGTATCAGGATGCTGTACCTGGCGAGGCAGCAAAGAGTTCTTTACTCTTCAGCTCTTATAGTCAAATATAGGCAAGTGTCTTGCTACTTTCTATCTGTCCCCTGTGGATTGCAAAAAAACATGTGCATGCCAGATGCTCAGGACACTGGTAGGCATCTCAAGGCTTTTCAGAATAAATAGGCAAATTAAATTCAGTTGCACCCCAGCTATGTTTCTCTATCAACACATCAGCCTCTTCTTTTGCAAGGCAGTTTGGTAGTCTAAACTTTGTGCCATATATACAACATATTTTAAATAAAGCAGGATGGTCTTTAATGTTCTTCCCTGAATTTCTATCAACAATGTCTAGAGAATCCTGCTCACTTTTCACAAGCAACAATCAGTTTATGAAGGATGCTGAGCTGCTGTGTAGGCTGCAGAATCTGCAGCTGTGTGTTAGTGTTCAATAGTTCATTCTGCTTTGCCACTTTTCTATGGCTTTTTGCCCTCTAGAGAGCATGAGAGGAGGGAGATCATTGCAGCTGTTACGTCTCCAAAGCTCTGCAGAGGAGTCACATGGCTGCTGCTGCGCTGAGGCTGCACATCAGCTGCAGTTCAGAGCAGCTGGAAGGGAAGCTGTGGAAATTTTGACTGTGGCAATTCACACGTTATGAGATTTTAAGTCCCCGTCTTTTGAGAAAACACGAGTGGAATACAAATCATTGACTCCACACTTAACATCTCTTACAATCTTTCAATGCTGCTTCCAAAGTAAACAATTCTACTTCATAGAGACATGACGCTGCCAAATATGAAACTTGGTGTTTTCATGTGCATGTCAGCCCCAGAATGCTTTTCCAGCCTTGGCTCTTTTGAACCTGCTGTTTCAAGTAAAGAAAGGGCCGAGGAAGCCATGTGGTTTTCCAGTTTTGTATAAATTGAATCTATGATGTACAAACAAGCAAAGCAGGATGATGTTTCTTTATCTTAATTTAACATAGCTTTAAATGAGAGAGCGTGCATCTGGATGAAGTGACTGTATGCTTATTTGTTACCTTCCAAAGTTATTCTCAAGCTTGTGATTCTAGTTTCCTAAATTTTCTGAACATGTGTGTATGTGTGTGTATCCGTGTGTGTATCTGTGTGTGTGTGTGTGTGTGTGTGTGTGTGTGTGTGTGTGTGTGTGTGTGTGTGTGTATCTGTTTTTGTGGAAGCCAGAGGACAATCTTGAGTGTCATCCTCAGAATGCCATCTACCTTTCTTGAGAAAGGGCCTCTCATTAGACTGGATCTCACCAATTAGGCTGCATAGGCTGGCCCATGAGCCTTAGGGATCTTCTTGTCCCTGCCTTGTCCCTTGTGGGAATTCTAAGAGTTTGCCACCATGTTAGTCTATTTTAAACTTGACACAAGCTAGAGTCATCTGAGGGATCTCAGTTGAAAAGATGCCTCCATCAAATTGGCTTTTTGGCAAACAGATGGGTTATTTTCTTGAATATGGTACATGTGGGAGGGCCAAGCCCACTGTTGGCAATGCCGTCTTACCTTTTAGATAACCAAGTGGTGCTGGGTTATATAAAAGGGACAGGGTGGGCAAGCCATGGAGAGCAAGCCAGTAAGCAGTGCTCCTCCATGGTCTTGACTTAAGTTCTTGCTTCCAGGTTCTTATTTTGAGTTCCTGCCCTGACTTTCCTCAGTGATGGACTGTGATCAGGACTTGTAAGCCAAATAAACTCCCCAAGTTGCCCTTTGGCAACAGAAAACCAAATTTAGACACATCAAATCTATCATTTTCACATGAGCCCTGAGGACTGGACTCAGTATTCATGTCTGCAAGGTAGAGGCAAGCACTGATCAACTGAGATATTTCCCCAGTGCCTTCAACCAATTTTTATTTCTCATTTTAGATGCAATATACTATAAATTCAGAGATGTTAATAACTGGACAATGCTTCATATATCTTGTGACTTAGAGTATCCCCAGTAAACTGATTACTGTCATCTGTGACCACTAAGCCCATTGCTGCTCCCTGCTCTGCCCTCCATCAAGTGGCCTTGTTGGCAGTAAATTCCAAAGACAGTTGGAGTGAAGCAACAGCTGTTGTGGCCAGCTTGGCTGGCAACTCTGCCCCTTCCACCTGTCTCACTCATGGATACAAAATGTTAAGAGCATAGGATGTCTACATAGATAGAAATAAAATGTATACTCCAAAAAATAATTTCTTAAAGTTAAGAATCTGAGGCCAGAATGTGGCAAGCTTTCCAAGCCTTTCTGAAAAGCTGGCACTGCATAGAGTCAAGCCACCAACCATGTTCATTCTCAGTTCAATATCTGTCCTACACAGCAGTGGCAGTAGCCATGAGCTAGCACATTGAAGCCACTGACCCAGGCTAAAGCAATCGGCAAGTAACGGTCAAAAGCTATGTTCTGCCTTCACAGAGGTTATACCCTGAGAGCAAATGCACTTGACTGTTACAAGTAATTGAAATTAATCAGGGATGAACAAGAACAGAGTATAAGCATACATATGGATGGAAGGAAACATGACATACATTTCTTTATATAGTAACCAACACTCTGAAAGAATAAACCATGAAGAGGGTTTTCTTGGTTAAAATGAGGTGACATTTTTGTACTCAAAATCTGTGTTTATTCTTATTATGGATGTGTAGAAGAGAATCCAGTTAATGAAATGCAACTTCAGTGACTCTAGTGCAGAGAGAGGCAATGGTTTAATGACTGCTTCTCTGTTTGCTGATTTGACACCTATCTTTTGCTACATACCATGCTAGGCACTGGGAATTAAAGACAAGAAAGATGGGTTCTCTACTCTAGAAGGCCCAGAGCAGAGAGCTGCATGAACAGATGTGTACCCGGGATAAAATGTCATGAATGCCACAGGAGGAAAATGTAGGAAATGCTATGAGAGCAAGCATGAAAGACAATCTAGCAGATGGGAGGGAGATAAAGACCTTGCAAGGCAATGGTCCTGGCTGGGCTTTGACAGGTGTGCAGTGGGTTAGGGCATGTGAATTGCACTGTAGATAAGGAAAAGCAGGAACAATTTTCAGTGCCTCTGGTGTATCTGTGGTGCTCCCCTTTTATGTTCATTCTGCTCTACCACATGAAGCTGTGCACATTCTAGACGGGAGAACTAGGGGTGCAAGGAAGGCCTTTGTCTGTTAGCTGTCTACCACTGTGATAAAGCCCTGGAAAAAAATAACTCAAGGAGGAAATATGTAGTTCGGCTCATAATGACAGATGCATCATTCCACAGTCAAGTAGTCAAGTTAAGTTTAGAATTGTAGCAGAGCAGTACTTTGTAGAACAAGTTTGTTGTAGAGGAAGGTGTTCGTGTTATAATTTCCAGGAAGCAAAGTATGAGGAACAAGATAATCTCTTCCAGAGTGTGGTGGTTTGAAAGAATTGGTCCCCATATTATCATAGGGTACCGTTAGGAGTGGCACTATTGTGGCATTGTTGGAGGAAGCGTGTAACTGGTGGCAGGCTTTGAGGTGCTTTATACTTAGGATACCACTCAATGACAGTCGACTTCCTGTTGCCTGCAAGATGTAGGACTCTCAGCTACTTCTTCAGCACCACATCTGCCTGCATGATCCTCATCATGAAGAAAATGGACTGAACCTCTACAACTATAAGCTGCCACCTCAATTAAATGTTTTTGTTCATAAGTGTTGCTGTGGTCATGGTATGTCTTCATAGCCATACAAATCTCTCACCATTTCTCAGTTCCTCCCCTCTGCCAGTAGTTAACTCAGTTATGAACCAATTAATGCATCAACTGGTTGATTAGGTCAGAACCACCATGATATAATCACTTTTCCAAATCCTGACCTCTGAAAATTGCTGTACAGATGTCTAAGCAATATGTCAACACATAAGTTTTTGGGGAACTTTGTAGATCCAACATGTAACAATGTCTTCTTCTCAAAGGCATTTGAGCTAGTGTAGCACAGTACCATCTCCCATCTTTCACTCTTCACAGTAGGCTTCGTAAAAGAATGAGGGTGATGGGAAACCAAAATTGTCAGAATACATGATATACTTGAATAACAATGTCATTATGAAATGCACCACTTTGTACAACAAATAACACTAATGAATTTTTAAAAAGAATAGGATTTCTTTGATAGAAACATTAATTAATGATATGAAGTACTCAGAAAAGCTTCTAGTATGCTATTAATACATGTTAACTCCTAATGACTGGATCATGGTGAGAAGTATTATTGTTAAATGCTTTGGGCTCCTGTTTATAGTGCACATGTGCCATATGACACCTCCCAGAACCTTAAGGCTTTCTTGTGAAGATCATGGGCCATTCTTCTCCATGGAAGAAATAAGAGCAATGCCATTTTGGTTTCAAGATTGTTTGTGTTGCCACCTGGAGAGGGAGCTACCATTGGTGGCAATGATTTTCTTTTTACACATTTCAGGTTTGCCTCAGTGATTTTTTTCCCAACACCATTAAGATCTGAAGGCAGGAAGGGGCTGCTGCTAGCAGCCATCAGTGATGGTCTCATGTGCTCTTTGTCAACTCTGGTCCAATTTTGTAGGTCCTGTGGCTCCCTGCTTCCTTATCTCCTTCCCAAATTCTCCAAAGTAAGTGTTTGATTGGTCTAGTGGTTGTTCTATGGTATCTTTACCACATCTTTTACCATTCTTGGTCTGTAGAATGTAGGATGTTTTCTCTTAGCTTGACAGAGCCTGGTTTCCTACATGGTCCTTAAGACCAAAACTCTCTGACCTCTGGCCACTGTCCAAAGCCCAGTTTGTGGCATGTCGCAACCCAGATGTAGATTCTGTCACAGAATGCAATAGCTGGAGCCTGTGACGTCCAAGTTCAGGTGGCAGTTGGCTTTTTTGTTGCCCATGGCTGCCTTCTTTTGTATACTTATATGGCAAAGGTAATCTGTTTCTTGAAACACTGTGGGAGACCTACCCATTTCTCTGTGGGAGGCCCACTCCCACTTTTTCCCCTGTAGTTAGAGAGCTTTTCTCCAGGTCCCACTAAGCCCCAGGAGTCCATTAGCCCACTTATAAAATGAACACACAGATGCTTATATTATTTAAACTGCTTGGCCATTAGCTCAGGCCTGCCATTGCCTAGCTCTTACTCTTATATTTAGCCCATTTTTATTAATTTATACTTTGCCACTTGGCTCCTGACTTACCTGTACCTTACATCTCACTTGTCATGGTGGTGGTTGGCCAGTCTCTCCTCCTTAGCCTTCACTTCCCAGCATTCTTTTCTCTGCTTGTCCCACCTATACTTCCTACCTGGCTACTGGCCAATCAGTGTTTTATTTACTAATTAATCAGAGGAACGCATTTGACATACAGAACATCCCACAGCATTTCCCAGGGTACTCTTGAGGAGGGAGGAGGGAGAAATATTTAGATAGAAAGATAGAGGGGAGAGAAACAGATAGAAATACAGAATAGCCTCAGGAGGGCCTGGATCAGTATCCACCAGCCCCTTCTCTCTCTTCTAAAGGGCTTTTTATAGGAATGCTAAAGGGTAGAGCAAAAGACCTTTCCCTAGCACAGCCAAGTGCAGACTTTTCCAATCACCTTGTAACCATGCATGTGGTCAAGCAATCCTCTAATGTAGCCCTGCTGGGTAAAGCAAGCTCAGATCTCACTGGAAAACCTTGTGGGCCTCCACAGAACTCATTGCAGAGTATTTTGATTTTATGCTTGTTTCCCAGTGATTCCTAGGCCGAAAGTCTGATTCTCATTGGAATTTAGAAGTTAGATATCTGGGAGGTAAATAGGTCATGAGAATGGTACCTAGTGAACACACATAGTGTCCCTATAAGGACAGACCAGAGAGAGATAACTTCATTATGTGAGACCACAGGAGAAAGATATCCTTGAAGCTGGGAGAAGTTCTTTATCAGGAGCCATTCCTAATAATACATTCTCTCTGGAGAGAGAACCTAGCTTAGGTGGCCCTTTATTTTCCTTAAAATGCTGATTAGGAGGTGTAGCCTTGATGGAGGAAGGTTTCAAAAGCCCAAGCCAGGCCAAATGTCACTTTCTCTCCCCATTCTCTGTAAATCTGGTTGTAGAACTCCCAGCTACTTCTTTAGCCCCACATCTGCCTGTGTGCTGCCATGTTTCCCGCCATGATGAAAATAGACTAAACCTGAGAAATTATAAGCAAGCCCCAGTCTAGTGATATTTTTATTTGTACTGAAATGTGATTTTATTTGTATATTAATCAAGTTGCCTTGGGGTCAGAGCAAGCCATAGCAGAAGCTTGGTGGTGGTGGTGCACACCTTTAATCCCAGCACTTGGGAGGCAGAGCTAGGCAGATCTCTGTGTGTTCAAGGATACAGCCAGCATGGCGACACACACCTTTAATCTCAATACCAACCATAGAAAACCTGGAGGTCTGTACAGATAGGCAGTGATTAGGAAGTCATGTGGTTGGGTTTACAACCAAAGAGAAGGCAGAACAGAAAGTCTATAAAAAAGAGAAAAATACAGGAAGTAGGTCTCTTGCAGAGAGGAAAGACAGAGCAGCAGTGAAGGGTAAGGTTTTCAGCTCTCAGCTATTGCTCTGACCTCTTAGCTTTTAACTCTGCAATTTGGCTCTGTGTTTCTTATTTAACAAGACAGTTACATCTACACCTGAGTTAAATGCTTTCTTTTGTAAAAGTTGCTGTGGACATGGTGTTTCTTTGAAGCATGATCAAAATACTATATCTCTGTCTCTCTGTCTGTCTCTTAGTCCTTCCTTATCAGACATTGGATCACAGCAATGAGAAAAATAACTAATTTTAGCATTACACATTCTAAGGACTTGAATACAAAAACAAGGCACAAAAGAAGCTCAAAATGATTTAAGAAACTTATGATTTTGAGTTAGGTCATTCATAGCTGTTCAGGGGTGCATCTGGCCCATTGGCTGCTGACTGGAAGCCACTGAGGGAGAGTAGAATAAGAATTCTGATCTCTTTTCTTTAGTATTCTATAATTGTGCCCAAAGCACATAAAGCTAGATATTTAATAATTTGTTGTTGTTGTTGAGTAAGTACATATCCTAGAGATCAATATTCTGTCATTACTTTAGCATTTTGAACTTTGTAGGATTATGCCTAACTTCACCTGCCTGCCTGGTTCTGGGAGTCTCTTCTAGACACAGGATTAGGCAACAAAACGAAGACTCAGAAGATGGAGTTTTACTACTAATACCATCCTTGAGGTTGGTGCTTCCTGATGATGAAAGGCATTTGACAATGTGGGGGACTTTTGTTTCTGTTGTGTGCATGTGCTGATAATTTAGATCTGATCTTCCTTTAACATTTTCTACTTTCTTAATTTAACAGGCATGCAAAATTCCACATATTTATGAGGTATTGTGGAATGTTTTAATATATGTATATACTGTAAAATGTACAAATAAGGCTAAATATATGTGTCTTCTCAAATATTTATCATTTCCCAGTAGTGAATACTCAAATAGTTTGAATGTATACCTCATCTCTAGGCATCTCTTTTAAAAGGTTCATATAGTCATTGTACATACTGTTATAGACATTTTTACTCAAATGTATCGTGTACTCTGACCATATCCACCCCCATACTCCATCTTCCCTTCCCTCTCACACGAGTTCCCTTCCTCTTCCTAGGTTTGCTTCTACGTTTATATAGTATATATGTTATTATTTTCATTGTATAGAAAATCTAGGATGCACATATAAGAAAACTCTGGCTTGTTTCATTTAATATGATGGTTTCTAGTCGTACCTGTTTTCCTGAAAATTACATGCTGTCATTCTTCTTTATGGATGAAGACAACTCCAAGATGTTTACTGTCCACAATTTTTAAATTAATTTTTCTGCTGATGGACATCTATAGTGTTACTAATGGAGGAATGAGTGTGTAGAGGTGCAGGGGTACTGTTAAACAACCTGTAAAACAGAGGGTGGCCACCTCTACTCAAGAATGCTCCAAAATGTCAGTAGGTATGTGCTTTATAACCTGTGTTCTTTGTATGTTGTATGTATGATTACATGTGTGTATATGTGTTATGTGGAGTGTGAATGAGTGTATGGTGTGTGTGTGTACATGTACATGGGAGTGTGTACAATTATTCATATGAATATGGAGGCCAGAGAAAGATGCCATATATCATCATCCATCTTAGTCTTTTAAGACAGGGCCTCTCCGGTTTCTCAGAAAATTGAGAATAAGTCTTCCTCAAGACCCAGCTATACCACTCTTGGGCACATACCTAAGGAATGATCAATCTTACCACAAAGACACATGCTCAAATATGTTCACATCAGCATTATTCATAATAGCAAGAACCTGGAAACCTAGATGCCCCTTAACTGAAGAGTGGATAAAGAAAATGTGGCACATATAAACAATGGAGTACTACTCAACAGTTAAAAAAAAACAATGATATCATGAAATTTGCAGGCAAATGGATGGAACTAGAAAATAACATCCTGAGTGAGGTAACCCAGACTCAGAAGGACAAACACAGTATGTACTCACTCATAAGTGGATACTAGATGTGAGGGAAGGGATGGCCAGACTGCAACCCACAGCTCCAGAGAGGCTAGCTAACAGGGAAAGACTCTAGAAGGGACATATGGATGACCCTGTGAAGGAGAAGTGGATGAGATCTACAGAAGTGGACTGGGAGTTGTTGGGGGGTGGCAGAGAGCAAGGAGTGGGGCATGAGAACATAGGGAAAAGGGAGGGTTGAGCTAGAACAGGGACAGAGTGGGAGGGCAGGGAGGGAGATGCCATGATAGATGAGGACATCATGGGAATAGGAAGAGGCAGGGTGCTGGGGAGGCTCTCAGGAATCCACAAAAATGACCCCACCTTGGAGTGCTGGCAGTAATCTAGAAGGTGCCTGGACTGTTCTATTGGTGACTGGTCTAGCGAGCACCCTAACAGTCATCATGGAACCTTTTTCAAATGACTGATGGAGGCAGATGCAGAGATTCATGGCTGGGTACAAGGCTGAACTCTGGGAATCCAGTTGATGAGAGAGAGGAGAGATTCTGCAGGTGAGATCATGATGGGAGGATGTGCAGAGATGACCGGCCACACTAGTGGAAGCCCATGACTAATGGCTATGGAGCCCCCATGGAACAGGACTAGGCCCTCTGGATATGGAAGATGGTTGTTTGGCTCGAACTGTTTGGGGAGCACCCAGGCAGGGGGATCGAGATCCATCCCTGGTGCATGGGCGGGCTTTTGGGAGCCTGGTGCCTGTGGTGCAGTGGGAAGGGATTGGACCTGCCTAGGCTCACTGTGCTGGGCTCTGCTGACTCCCCATGGAAGACCTTGATATGGGGATGTGGGGATTGGGAGGGAGGGCTGGAGGGGGGAGAGAGGAGGAGGGATCTGTGGGTGGTGTGTGGAGTGAGTAGAAAATTTCTTAATAAAGAAAAATGACTGTTAGGGTGTTTAGTCATCTGATCACCAGCCTAGGTCAGATCAGGCTTTCTCTCGACCATTGCCAGCAGTCTACAGAGGATGTATCATTGTGGATTTTTGGGGACCTCTCCAGCTCTCTGCCTATTCCTGTTCTCATGTGGTCTTCATTTATCATGGTCTGTTATTCCTTGTTCTCCCTTTCTGTTCTTGATCCAGCTGGGATCTCCTGCTCCCCCAAGCTTTCTTTCCCTCAAATCTTGCCCTTCATTACTCCCACTGTCGTCCAGGTTGTTCATGTAGATCTCATCCATTTCTCTGTCACTGGGTGAAAAACGAAAGAAACAAAACAAAACAAACAAACAAGACAGGGCCTCTTATTGATCCTAAATTTCTTCAATTCAGCAGGTTTCTGAGATCATCCTGACTCATGAAATTGGAATTCTGTGCACCTAGGGTCACACTCTGATAATTACATGGGTGCTGGGATTTGAACCCAGGTCCTCTTTCTTGCACAGCAAGCACTCTTACCCACTGAACCATCTCCCCAGCTGGAGGAACTGTATTCTAAGGGAGGGCAGGGTCAGATATCTTACTAGCTGTCCGTGTCCTCCCACCTGTATAACCAGAGAAAGTCAAGATGGTAGTCATTGTATTCTGAGCACCCAGTACAGTGCACGACCTGAAACATGGTCAATTCACAAAAATAATTGCTGAGTGCATTTATGAAAAAAAGTCCTACTAAAAACTAAACATATTCTAGACACAGCTCTGCAATTTAGCTTTGTCTCCTTTCCTTTATTCTATTTTAAGATTCAGTTTAGGCTTGTAATATTCACAGTTCTGTGGTTTTTATTCTGCTTTCAATTCCTATGCGAATAAAAAAGAAGTCATGAGCCTGAGAGTTATGTGAAAGCTTATATAGTTGGTTAAAATGTCTCTTGGAGAAGTGTTTCTCCTTGTGTGTGAAACAGGAAACAACTTTACTTCCTGTGGAGCCACATGTGGTGAGCTCAAGGTATTGGAATTCAGTAACTTATTTTTAGTTAGTTAGTTTGTTTTTTAAATTCCATTTCTGGGTAAATAGTTGACCAAAATACTTTCTCTCTCCCATCAATGACTATATTTACTGGTTCACTGATTTGGTCAAGGCTGCAGAGTGCAGGCTGTGTGTCTCAGCAAAGCTAATTTGTTTAGCACTTCTTGTCAGATCTTTGTGTTAAACTCAAGCATCTTCACTGAGCCATGTGTGTCTATGGGGGAAGTAAATGATCACACAGCCCCTCAGCTTTGTTTATGCGATAACCAAATCACATTTAGTGTTCATACAAGGTTTAAATGAGGAAATACACGATAGTTTCTTTTCTCTTCCTTACCCTTCCCTCCCTATTTTTCCTTCCTCTTCTCTATTCTCCACTCCCCCTGCCTATTGTCTTTTTATTTTTCTTGTGTGTGTGGTGTACGAATATGTGCATGTGCTGTTCCTGTATGCTGGGACTAGGAAAGAACAGGTGTCTTTCTCAATTGCTCCTTCAGTGCTCACTGCATATACTGTCTGGCCAGCAAGCTCTGGGATCTACCCATCCCTCACCCACCAGCCCCCAATGTTGTAGAAGTGAGTGACCACACATAGCTCTGTTATGTGAATACTAGGGATCATAAAAGTGTTCATGCTTGCAAGGCAGACACAGTACCAAGTACCACAGTACCTTATGCCCACTCATATTTAACAAAATGAGAGTTTGAGGAGTAATTGTGGTGATTATTTCAATGTATTGAGCACAAACTATCCAGCAGCCCTGGGTACCATTAAAAAATCTTGTAGGACTAGGTAATCTAAGCTGTAGTAAAAGTTAAAACTCCTAAGAACACTTGAGATTCTCTTTCAATGCCCCCTTATCACTGTTTGTCTCTCACTGAGATACTTCAGCATTTGTTGAGGAACTCAAGGTGGATTCTTGGAATCTTCCCTGAGCTTTTTCCATGACATTCTACATTTAAAGCTTTGTTTCCAAACTGTATCTGGAGGCTGCATCTCACTTTCCCATTTGGCCACCAGAGATGGGGCCACCTCTCCCTGCTGAGCATGCTAATGCCTCTTGCCTTCTGTGGTTAGCTGAGCACCAGAGAGACCGTGACTATCTCGCCATATTGCTTCATGTCCTTGCTCAATATACAGGTTCTCTACATCAACAAGATCAATCCAAATTCCTTATCCTGCCCTATTAACCTCTCAGTGATTGGCTCAATACAATATCCTGACCTGATAGGCTCCACAGGATTGGCCCAGTCTTCTTCCAACTTAGTGTCTAGTTCTGATCTTCTCTATCTGAGCCCACTTGCTATTTTCATACCATCCTCATTTAGCTTATTTCTATCTCAGGACTCTTGTACTTTCTGTTCCCTTTACCTAACACACTCTTCCTTCTCACTACTTTTAGGTATCAACAAAAAATGTTGCCTCTTGAGATAGGATTTCTACTGACTTTCTAACTAGTTTTTCTTAAAAGCTTCATCATTTTATGAAATGTGTATTCATTCTGTGTCTCTCTTTGTACGTGGTACTTGGTGCTTAGCCTCACACTGCCACACAATGGATACTCAGTGACCATTAGTGCAATAAGTGAACCCTGACTTGTACCTTCAGCTCCAACCTCAGGCTTGATGCCTCACAGAGTCCTTCCTGAAGAGTTCCTTTGGTTCTGCCAGGTATATATTCAATCAGATAGATGGTGTTGTGATAGGATTAAACATCTAAACTACAGCAGCAGCATCTGGAGTTTATTATGTATCTGATGACATTTGGCAAGTTGCAAGAATTTTTCTCTGCTCACTTTTTCATTCTGAGGAAACATAACAACACTGTGTGTGATAAAACCTTTATCCTTTCTTCTTGCTCATTTCATTCTCATAAAATCCACTTGCCAATGAGTAAGCCTCAGAAATATCCTGGCATGTCACTGGCATTTAATAAGCAGCATTATTATCAAGTCAATGCTCATTATTCAGTTTCTATATTTGTAAGTTTGCCTACTCAAAACCAAGCCACTACGTAGTGTTCATGCAGTGTGTGTTCACAGACAGGCATGGAGGTATAAAAAATAATGAAATATACTTGTTCCTAAATGGAGGCTAAACAGTCTGTCTTCCACTCTCCTTACAGTGATATTTTATTTGTACTGAAATGTGATTTTATTTGTATATTAATCAAGTTGCCTTGGGGTTAGAGAAAGCCATAGCAGAACCTTGGTGGTGGTGGTGCACACCTTTAATCCCAGCACTTGGGAGGCAGAGCTAGGCAGATCTCTGTGTGTTCAAGGATACAGCCAGCATGGTGACACACACCTTTAATCTCAATACCAGCCATAGAAAACCTGGAGGTCTGTACAGACAGGCAGTGATGAGGAAGTCATGTGGTTGGGTTTACAACCAAAGAGAAGGCAGAACAGAAAGTCTATAAAAAAGAGAAAAATACAGGAAGTAGGTCTCTTGCAGAGAGGAAAGACAGAGCAGCAGTGAAGGGTAAGGTTTTCAGCTCTCAGCTGTTGCTCTGACCTCCTGGCTTTTAACTCTGCAATTGGCTCTGTGTTTCTTATTTAACAAGACAGTTACATCTACATCTCCTACCACAACAAGTGGTTTTTCATTTGGCTATCAACTTGAAAAAAGTTGTTACATTATTTACCTAGCATGCATGATGCCCTGGGTTCAAATCCCAGAACCATACAGAATTATGTGCACATGCTTGTAATCCCAACACTCAGGAGAAAGGCCAGAGGATCAGAAATTCGATGTCATTCATCCTAGGCAAGTTCAAGGTCAGTCTGGATTACATGTGAACCTGTTTCCAACATAAATACATAAACAACCTGTATATCTTTTAAAATGCAAGTTTCTTTCTTGTCCTTTTTCAAACTTTTTGTTGATTTTGCTTTTAAAATGATCTTAAAGGAAACTACAGGTCTATTGCTGTCTTGAGTTCCTGAGGGCACACTGTTCTGTGTCTTATAGTAAAAATGCACATGCTAGGAAGCTTTGCTGAGGCCTGAGTTGCAGTGCAATTAGCTATGAATTCAATATTAATTCATCATCAATATTTAATCAATAAAGTATCCTTAATCAGAAACTCACATAAAACCATATTACCCATTGATCAGTTGATGAATATGTTGTGACCAGTGGCTCTGTACTTGTGACCTGTTGTGACAAGTGGCTTTGTACTTGTGCCCTGTTATGACCAGTGACTCTTTACTTGTGACCCAGCTCTGTACTTCTAGGTATCACAGCAAAGTAGTTGCTAATTTGGTGATCAGGGTAACTTTATGTAGCATCATTGTACCAGATAATGAGAACTAACTGTACTTCCTTTCTTTCAGGCACAAATCACCTGCTGAAGAAAGTGGTTTCTGTCACAGGTCTAGTCTCTCACAATCCCTCCTTCCACAGGGTCTCACTGGATCCATTGTTCTATCATTTGAGATTCTCAGATTCCAACAAAGGGACATGCTCAGACAAGGGGACCAATGGGAACAAGGAGATCCCTCAGACCAGCAGCCACTGCAAGGTGATGCTGTCACTCCTTCCTCTCCTTTGCTGTTTGATTTTCTATGGAGGTTTGGTTCTCAAGTCCCAGCAGCCATTGCTTTTCAGATTCCACCACTCCAAACAAAGAGAGACTAAAGTTTCCTCAGGTCTGTAATCTAGAGAAAGTTTGGTTTTGGGTGCCCCTTTCCTAGAGATTTGACTGTAATGCCCTCTCTTTTTGTTATTTTAAAGGAGTTATTCTGAATATAACCCTGTCGATGACAACTAGGGTCTATAGATGCTTTGGCTGATACAGTAGTCACTACCTGCCCCATGCAGCTATTTGCATCTAACTGCAATGTCATGAAAAAGGAAATACAACCTTCATCAAACAAACTAGTCACATTTTAAGTCCTTAGCAGACACATAGAGCTAGTGGCTGTGGTCTTGGACAACACAAATACAGAATAGTCCTATCATCCCATTAGCAATCATCATCCTATTAGTAAGTCTATTCATCATGTTATTATAGAAGTGTTTCAGGGACAGAGTGGAGGACGGGTCTAGAGGAGTCTTTTTAGGCAAAAAGTCAGACATCCTGTCATCTCTATATTCATTAGTAAAATTGATTAGGTCCCCTTGAAATGATTTCTTCTCTGACACTGTGCAGCTTCCTACCCTCTTTTAATTGTTATATTACCCTGCTCTTCAGCCTTAGAGTCTCAGAGATTACTCCTGTGGCTATTACACACATGTTGGTCACTTCTAAACTTAACCTCTCATCCTTGGACTCCTGAGTTTCAGACTCACCACTGAACTGCCCACTTAATATCTCCAGCGGACATATCAAAGGTTGTCTACCTTAATACCTCAGTGTGCTCCCTATCTATCATGTCACATCTCTTTCCTGTTCTCATCTCAGCACATGGTGAGTCTATCTGCTCAGTCAGAAGCCTTCGAACAATCCATGATCTTCCTTGGCCTCATTCAAATCCATCACCAACTCTGCTTCATTAATTAGTCCAAAGATTTCTTCAGACATTTTTCTTTTAATTTCTAACACATCTTTCCTTTCACATTTCCCTACTGCTGATTCATCTTTCTGCTCCTGTTTTAACATTATTTTCTCAAGGAATCCTTCCCTGTCCCCTGATCACTTACATAATTATTTGTTTAATGGGTCCTCCCTGCTCTGGATTGATAAAACAAGGGACACATGTTTTGTGTTTTATGAATCTGTTGTGTATAGCACAGGGCTAGGCACTTAACCAACAACCTTCACTGAGTATTTACTGTGGTCTTGGAACACAAGGTTATGAACTCATGAGCTCTTCGGTTGTCATTGTCCTCTGCATTCTCTCCATGGCCACTATGGAGAGATGGATGGCAGCATGTCTTGGCTCCTCTCCTGAATGATGTGTTTTCAAAATTGCATCATCGCTTGCACTCCTGGTTCTCCTAGGAGAATGCTTTCAGCATCTAATTCACGTGACTCCATCCAGGACACCGTTTGTCACCAAAGTCTCTGGATTTTCCTATTAGCCTTCCTGGTCCTCATAATTATTAGGGATGGAATTCCCTGGAGGATTTGGGGAGCTCGCGCACATACACTCTTTCCTGGCTCAGATGTCTCTCTCCTACAGCTCCCAGACACTCTGTACCTTACATCTCTGATCCTTCTGTTATTTTCCAAAAAGCAAGATCATTGAACTGTTTTCTGGGACTGACAAATCTTATGTATACAAGTTTTAAGTGAAGAAACACAGGCCCACACAGTGGCAAGCCATCCAGAATCTGACTAGCTCTTGATGACTATTATGAGCCCTGAACACTTAGAAGCTGGGCACTTCCTCCTTAGTGTGGAAGAACAAACACCCTCTAGTCATCTGGGTGAGACACACCCAATGTGGTACTTACCAGTCAAAGCTGCTAGCCAAGCTTTCTACTATGGATCTTGTTCCTTCCTTTTCTGCCACTTTTCTCTGTGAAACCATTTGGATTTAGTCTTTGTCCTCTTTGAAGATTAACCTGGATTCCTTGTGTTCATCATACATTCCCCACAGGGGGGATTTTTGATCTTTCCACTCACCCCACCTAGAATTCCTTCCTCCTGTTTTTTCCTCAGTTATGGATTAGATTTGGATTTGAACTCAAAAGTATGTCAGATACATAATGGGTTTCAAAGGATTTCTTATTGAATGAGTGAATGAACAAAAATAACATTAGTAGACATAAATAGATGTCAGCATCACAATCAGAAGTGTGCAGCAAAGTGTATGACACTGGAAAATGTTTATACAATCTGTTCATTCTCAAGGAGCACTATTCTATTATAAACAGTTGGCATTTTGCCGTATTAATTGCTCACTTGGATAACTGTGGATATCATCTACTTACATGATTCCTTCCTTCAGTGGTCTCCAAAGTAGGCATCCAGCTTTCTCTGACTTCAAGATTGGCAAGTAGAAGGTTGTGAGAAATGGATGGAGTGTGAAAGTGACAGGCAGAAAAGAAATTCTCCATAGCACATAATAATCAAAACACTAAAAGAAAGAGCATTAAAAGCTGTAAAAGAAAAAGACCAAGTAACATCCTATCAGAATTACACCTGACTTCTCAATGGAGACTCTAAAAGCCAGAAGGGCCTGGACAGATGAGCAGCAGACTGTGAGAGAACACAGAAGTCAACCCAGACTACTATACCCAGAAAAAGTTTCAATCATGATAGATGGAGAAAGATAGTCTACAACAAAACAAATTTAAACAACTATCTCTTACATTCCAGCCTGACAGAAAGCACAAGAAGGAAAACTTCAACCTGAAGAGGTTAATTCCACCCAAGAAAACACAAGGAATAAATAATACCAGAACAGCAAATTAAAGGAGGGGATAGGAACCCACAGCACAACAACAAAATAATGGAAATTGACAATTGCTGGTCACTGATGATTCTCAACATCAGTGATCTCAATTCCCCAATAAAACCCACTGCTAACAGAATGGATGCAAAAAAAACAGGATACATCCATTGGCTGCATCTGAGAAACACACATCAAGAATAGAGATCTCTTTAGAATAAAAGGATGGAAAAAGCTATTCCACACAAATGGAACTAAGAAGTAATCTGGTACAGCCACTTTACTATCTGGCAAAATAGACTTCAAACCAAAACTACCAGAGAAGAAAGAGAAGGACACTATGTACTCAAAGGAAAAATCCACTAAGAGAACATTGCAATTGCAAATAAACCAAACACCAAGGCATCTAAGCTCATAAAATCACCATTACTGCAGCTTAGATAATTTGCTAACCTTTTCGAAATGGATAGCCGGAGACTTATTAGTCTCTCGACCCTCCTCAGTAGACAGGTCATCCAGACAAAAACTCAACAGACAAATGCTGGAGCTAAATGGCAGCATAAACCAAAGGGACCTCAGAGATATTTACAGACTATTTCACCCAAACACAAATGAATGTACCTATTCTTAGGAGTTCGTGCAACTTTCCCCAAAACTGATGACATACTTGGACACAAAACAAGTCTTAACAGATACAAGAAAACTGAAAGAATAGCCTGCATTATTTGTGACCACCATGGATTAAACTAAATATCAACAGCAACAGAAATAACAGAAAGCTTACAAACTCAGGAAACTGAACAACTCACTACTGAATGAAAAATGGGTCAAAATAGAATTTAAAAATGAAATTTAAAACTTTTTTTTTGAATTGGATGGAAATGAAAACACAACATATCCAAATTTATGGGACACATTAAAGGTGGTTCTAAGAGACAATTTCATACCACTAAGTTAAAAAAAAAGGATAATAGTAACTTTATAGCACACCTGAAAGCTGTAGAACAACAACAACAACAACAACAACAAAAAGAGAAAAAGAAAAAGAAATCACACCCAAAAATAGTAGGTAGCAAGAAATAAACTTGGGGATGAAAATCAATAATAAAGAAACAACAACAATAACAAAAATTACAAGTGTCAATGTAACAAATACTTCCTTCTTTGAGAAAATTAGTAAGGCTGACAAATTCTTAGCCAAATTGACTAAAAGATGGAGAGAAGATCCAAATTAATAAGAGATGAAAAGGGAGACATAACAGACACTGAAGAAATCCAGAGAATTATAGGATCATACTTTAAAAACTTGTACCTTACCAAGTTTAAAAAGATCTGTAACTCCTAGTCAAATATAAGCAGTAATTAAAAGTTTACCACCCCAGGGGTGGGGATTTAGCTCAGTGGTAGAGTGCTTGCCTAGCAAGCACAAGGCCCTGGGTTCAATCCTCATCTCAAAAAAAAAAAAAAAAAGTTTACCACCCCAAATGACCATGTTAGTGCATAATTCTACCAGACTTTTAAGAGAGTTAATGCCAATACTCTTTAAATTATTATACAAAATAGAAACAGAAGGAACACTGCTTAGTTCTTTTTAAGAGGCCACAATTACCTTGATACTTAAACCACACAAAGACCCAACAAAGAAGGAAAATTACAGACCAACTTCCCATATGAATACAGATGCAAAAATACCTATAAACCAAATATAAGAACACATCAGTAAGATCATCCACCATGATCAAGCAGTCTTCAGAGATGCAGGCAGGGATGATTCAACTATGTAATTTGATAAATGTAGTCTACCACTTAAATAAACGGAAAGAAAAAACATTCACATGATCTCATCAGATGCAGAAAAGGCCTTTGACAAAATCCAGTACCTCTTCATGATAAAAGTTTTAGAGACCCACAGCCAGACAATGTGTATAAATTAAGAGACCTTGTCACACTTAGCCCTAAGATGTCCCCATCAAATATTTCCTTTCTCAGCTTCGAGAAGAAGAGGTGGTTAAGAGTTCAAGAGATAGAGGGTGTGGAGGACACCAAGGAAACAATGCCTTCTAAACACTGCATGTTTTATATGCACATATAATGCACATGATGCACATATAAAACCTGTGCGACAGCATGCACAGGGCCTGGATCAGATGGGGTCGCAGAGTTGAGAAGAATGGTGGACATATAACCCCATTCCTAACCCAGAGGCTGTCTCTAGTTGATAACTACTTATAAATGAAAATTTAGTTTTCTCCAGAGGAGTCTCACTGGGGAAATGAACTACTCTTAAGGATAGGCCATGTCCAGTGGTAGATGGTCAATAAAAATGAACTCAAAGGTATATTTGAAGATTCTTTGTCTCATAACATTAAGTCAAGGCATTCTTTTTTTTAAACTGAGTATGTCACTTGTGCATACATTATTGTTTCCAGTTTTGTGCTTTTATAGGATTCCTATGTGTGTGAGTGAGTGTGTCTGTGTCTACATGTGTGAGTGTGCCTTTTCTTTGGCTCTTTTCCTTCTTTTTATTTGTTTTGTCCTATTCTGATTTGCTTGTTTTTGTCTTATCTTATTGTATTTTACTTAATTTTATTATTTTCTCTTGGATGCCTACTTGTTTTTTAAGGAGAGAGAGGAAGGGTGTGGATCTGGATGAGGAGTGGGAGGTGGGCAAGAACGGGGAGGAGTAGAGGGAGGAGAAACTGTAATCAGAATATATTGCATGAATAAAATCTATTTTCAATAAAAGAAAATATACCTTCAACAGCAAGAATCAAGCAACTCGTTGCTTACCCCAAAATGTCTATTTTATTTGACACATCTCAGGGGGCTCTTTTATATTTGTAGATCTCTGCAGTGTTCAGCTTGATCTTTAAAAATATTGAGTGAATATCAATAAAACCAATGCATTAAAATATTCTATTTTCCAGCATATATGATAGGGATGTTTATAAACAAAAATGTATTTTCTAGGAATTCAGAAATGAATACTAATCTATGAATTTTAATTTAGTGATGTACTAGAAGACGCTGTGAAAATATAAGCCATTTAGCTGTCAAGTTAGTAGTGGAGTAAAACTGTACACATGTACATTTTAGGAGATGAAATTAAATTCTTATTGCATTTATGTTAAATGCTTTGCATATAGTTTTTATTATGCTTTACATAAAAACCCAAGCTATCTGAATTTACTACCACACAGTACTGCTTAATCTTTTCCCCATTCCAACCCCTTGGCTAACACATTGGCTCATATTTCTGTTGATAAAGTTGATTCTTGTCATATAACACATACATTTTTGTACGTACTTATTCTCTAAACTTCTACAGCCATCAAGCTAGAAGCAAGGTTTCCCTCAGATCTTTGCAGCTGCTATTCTGTCTCTGGCAGGATGCTAATAAAGACTAACTTGGAAGCAAGTGTTCTTGATCATAAGAGATCCCTTTTTGTGGTCATGGTCTATGCTCCTTCAGGGGGAGAGACCTCAGATAGTTCCTCGGAGTGAGCAGCAGTGACCCACCATCTGTTCCAGAGGTATATGGAAGGGAGGAGAAAAGGAAGTTGAGGCTGTGATGGTCTTAATTTAAGGCCTCAAGGAAGAGAAAGGAAGAGGTATATGGAAGGGAGGGGAAAAGGAAGTTGAGGCTGTGATGGTCTTAATTTAAGGCCTCAAGGAAGAGAAAGGATGGGAACCTTTGTAGGTGGCAGTGTCAGAGGAGAATTCACTGACAGGCTGACTGGGCAGGAAACAGAAAAAAGCAAGACCACTAGCAAAGAGACATGAATGAGCAACCCCCACCTCAGCTGTGAGGCAGGGAGCATGGAGGCCTTTGGGCTAGGAGCAGGTGCTCAGTCCTCTCAGCAATCACCCATCTTGTCATTCCAGATAGATGCGTTTGTTAAAATGCCTTGGTAATGCTGCACACCTTTTAAAATTGCATTCAGTACTAAATAATGGAGTAGTTTTGTTCAAAGCAGTATTTATTTTTTTTTATGAAGAAAAGAGCCATATTATATTTTTATCGAAAATGTTGTGAGAGGAAAAGCTCCGTGTTACTGAAATGACAAAAAAAATCATAACAACCCCCTACTTATGAAAGTGTTCTTCCCTATAAGAACATGTTGAATGAATGGCATTATTCTAGGCAGAGCTGTGTATTTATTAGTTTCTTTTGAAATGTAATTTGTATAGTGGTTTGTTTTTTATTCTTAGTCTTTTGATGGCAATGAAACAGATTTATTTGCTACATGTTGGATGTGGAATAGGTAACAGATAACCAAGGGAGAGAGTTTAATAAAACATTCAAGAAGGGGAGAGTAGCCTCAGTGTATATGTCTGTTTACACTGCAGCTAGTAAATAAGAGGAAGATAAGGGTAAGGCTTTAACTCGCTATTGCATCCTGGAAGGTTTATTGAAAATTGGGTAGAACACTCTGGTGTTTCATGTTCACATTTTGGTGTGAGCTATGCCCTGTACCTACAGTAAACTATACTTTGGTTTTGTACAGGAAGCCACTGTTTCATAGGAAACTTGCAAGTGGTTATGGAGGGGAAGTGGCTCCTGACTGTAGGCCTGGCCTATTTCTCATTGTTCTCTGTCATTCTGGACAACTGAACAATGCAGCATTTGATTCTGATGATCATTGAACAGAAACTGATAGATAATTGCACAGAACCTTTAGAAGATATGTGACAATAAACACAGCTCTGCTGAGCACAGCTGCAACTTGGATTGGAAGACATCGTACCTAGCAGTGAAAGTGTGTTTGAGCTGATCCTCTGACACTGGACTAAAGCAGATCATGCACAAATCTTGTACCAAATCAGTCTGTGCTCAGGTCACACTGGATTCACAGAAGAAATCACTTCTCTTCTACTCTCAAGGCAGGAAGAAGAATGTGGTTCCCTGAGAGCAGCCCAGGCTAACCTGACTTTAATGTTCCCTTCTAAGCATCTTGCTTTGGAGAGTGATGAATAACTTCCTGTTTCTGGACTCAGTTTCTTTAGTATAGATATAGGGGAGCCACTGAGGAAAACTGACTCTCATTCCTAGTAATCAATACAAAAAGCTTTCCAGTGGGAAAGCAGGACCAGATGTGTTCCTCCCAACTATTGCTGGCTCTATAGAGTAAGGTCTGAAGATTGAAAAGGATAGGAAACCTCATATCTAAATTTCCACTGATTCAGAATCTTAAGTATAGGATTAGGAATTTATCAATAAATTAGTTAAATTAAATTAAATCAATAAGTTAGTTATTTTGTTAATACATAAAAGCTTTTAGGCTATAAATATTCCATAATGGCTTGTTTGATATAACATGACATCTGACTACATGTGTGTATTGAAAAGATAGGAACACAAAAGCAAAACATAGAAAATGATTGGCACAGGTCCGAGAACTTAGACCTATTTTCAAATGTGGACTTTATCAAATAGCCCATTTAGTTCCCAGTTATGTCAATATTTGCTTATTTCTGACTTTCTATCACCCACATTTTCCTGTGAAAACCATATTGAAAGGCTCAGGAGTAATGGCATGCTATTCCTGAAAATACTTGCTTTTCTTCAGATTTTAGAAAGTGGAAAAAATTGAAAATTCTGCTGCAACCTATTGCTTGACTCTTGAAGGACTATCACAACACTCCCTGAGCAATTCATTGAGGAAGGTGCTCAACAGGTTAGCTTGCTTGGACAAAATACATAAAAGAGAACTTGATTTGATTTTTAACAACCATGTATTACTTTTGTGGTTTTTTGGAGAAAGATAATTACTGTCCACATTTGTAGGTATGTGGTGCATCTCATGTAGAAAATAGTTAAATAATTGGTTTTAACCCCAGAAACTTTATTTTCTTCCATATTATTAAGACATATACATAAGAGGGTTCATCTTCTGTTTAATGGACACATGCTTTCTTTAAGAGAGTAAGACGTGATATGTGAATCAATGTTTCAAAAGAAATTTATATTCTGAATTTCTTAAAGAGATGTTTTATATGTTTGACACATTCCTTATTTTAGCAAAATTATCAAGTAACAATCAAATAATTTGACTCTGGTGGACTTCAGTAAATATACTGAATAAAGTATTTCATTTGTTTACACACATAGAGATAGACATGTGTGTGGGTGTACATACATATCTTCACATGCTATTAATAAATGAATTCCTATGTTTATGGATATAGAAGTTGA